>NC_026004.2:50772739-50978700 GCF_000442705.2 Elaeis guineensis
CTATTTTTAAACAATGAAAAGAATATACATGAAAATAAGAATATGTTCAATTATTGATATTTTAAATATTTTAAACAAAAAGATTTTTGTTGTTGTAATAATGACTGATATGTGGTGGCGCATTGAGGATTTGTCCAACTTGTGACTCTTGTAGTGGATCCGACTCACTCAGAAATTCTCCAAGGTGTTCTGATCAGCCTTTCTCAGGCAATCCCAAAGGTCGAGTTGAGCAACTAGAATGGCCAACCCTCGAGGATGACACCTCTCAGCACACCTTAATGACACTTGGTTGTTGACCCGAATCGAGCAAAATCCTCCCATGAAAGAAGTAGCTCGGTCCTTTTTGTCTCAAAGGCATGCATCATTCTGTCATGTTGCTAGATTGTTACTTGTCTACAAGATTGTTACACCATGTCCGCAGTTTGTCGTGGTATGATCTTGAGTGTGTTAGGATATGATCCTAGATGATTCGGGTCTCCAACTATAAGTAGGTCCGAAGGTCCCCATTAAGGGGGGAGGAAGGTAATCTCTTAGACTAAGGGAGACTCTGTCTCTCTGTTGTTCTTTCTTGTTCCTTTATTTTCCACAAGAATTCTTTGTTCATCGAGGGCGGCGGAGAAAATTGAGGTGGAGTGCACCGCAGCAGCTGATTGGGCCAGTAGCACAATTAATAATGGGGCAGACATTTAATGCCTCTCAAATTTTTTTTCAAATTTTTCATGATGAAAATGCCTCTTTCCTCCATAGAACAAAGAAATTATAGTATTATTACTTCCTGATGCCTTATATATCTTTCTGTGAGTATATATATGACATCATGAACAATATATATGACTTTTATGTCTTATTATGATACGCTGTTGGTTATTATGACTTTCTGATATGAGCAGAAAGTCATATAAAATATTAGGATTTAGGAAGTCATATATATATTTAGGATGTTATATATATTTACAGGAAGTTATATATATTGTTCAGGATGTCATATATATTCACAGAAAGTCATTATAGGCATCAGAAAGTCATATATATTGTCAGGATGATATATATATTCACAGAAAGTCATATATATTATTTAGGTTGTCATATATATTCACAGAAAGTCATATAAGGCATCACAGAAGCCATATATATTGTTTAGGATGTCATATTATTCATAGAAAGTCATATTATGGTTTAAGACGTTAATATATTCACATAAAGTCATATAAGGTATCAAGAAGTCATAATAACCAATAGAATATCATATAAAGGCACAGAAAGTCATATATATTGTTCAAGATGTCATATATTCACAGGAAGTCATATAAGGTATCAGGAAGGAATATATATTGTTTCTTTCTTTGTTCTATGGAGGGAAAGGCATTTTCATCAAGCAAAATTTGAGAAAAAAAGCTGAGCACCATTAAATATCTCCATATTATTAATTGCACTACGTGGTCTAATTGATTGGGCAATGTGTGTTTTTGCATCGAGGAGCGGTGCACAGAATCTCTTATTTCACTAGTAAAACATCTCTGACTTAAGCATCGGAGAGCCCGAGTGGAGCCAATTTGGCAAGCTCTCACTCTTTTTTGGTGTGTTGCAAGTCCATTGAGGTAGTCCATTTTGACGTCCCAGGCTTGCCAATAGCAGATTGCACCGTCTATTGGAGCCAAGAAGAAAATCCATGAATCGTAGGAGAACAATAATAGAGCCATCCAATCGGAGTCCAACGGCTCACTGTATAGCCTCCTAAGGTCTCCACTGCCTCGACTAGGAGTAGAGATCGTGGTGGTGTCAGTCAACTCGACCTATTGGTTTAGTAGGTTTAAGCTCTCACAACAATGATCTAATCTGATCTAAGGCAACAGTCACCTTCATCTTGAAGGTTATGAGAGAAGCCTTGACAAAAGACCACTCTCGTTGTCCTTTCAAAGTCAGCTCCAACCTCGACAATCTTCTGCACCTGCTAGAGAAGTGGCCGACCTCCAAGGCTGATATCTCTTCTCCCAGCTCAGTGGTGTTGACTATTGATCCGAATCGACTAGAACCCTCTAGGAATGTAGTTCAGTCCCTCATCAGAAAGGGACATGCAATTCTGTCACATGTTAGATTGTTACAGCACATCCCTAAGTTGTTATGCCACATTAGTAGGTTGTTACAGCATGTTCTTGAGTCTGTTGGGAACGATCTAGAAGATTTGGGCCTCTAGCTACAAATAGGTCCGAAGGTCCCTAATGGAGTGGGGAAGAAATGTTAATCACTGGACTAAGGGAAACTTTATCTCTTTATTGTTTTTTTCCTTTATTTCCACTAAAGACCCTCTCTGACTTAAGCATTGGAGGGCCAATTGAAGACAATCTGGTGAGCTCTCATCCTTTTTTCTTATCTTGCAAGTCCATGGAGGCAGTTCACCTTGATGTCTTGGGATTGGTGGCAATGGTTTTTTAAAGAATAAAATGAAGTTATTCATTTTTACCTTTTATCATAAAGAAGATTGGATTTTTAATGAAAATAATTAAATTATTAAAAAATGAAATCCAATTACATATTTGAGATGACCACATTTTATAATGTGAAAATTTTTGAATAAGTATAATCAACCATAATTATTTTTAGAAGTTAATGATATCATGGGGATTGAGTAGTAGACAACAATCCCAGGGATCTTGGGTTTGATCTAAGGATCGCCGAACCGATACTTGATGTGTTACTGGTTTTGCCACTGGTACTATATGATACCAACTCTATTCCATACCAACACACGATATGAGTTAGCATCCAATCATTTGACTAGTATGCCATTTTCTTTATTTTTATTGTTTTCAATTTTTTCTCAATCTTTTTTGTTTCCACTTATATTTTGATGATTATTATGGTTGTTTAATTTGTAATTTGATGTTGTTTTGATGTCTATTTGGTCATAAAATGGAATTGAAGTACAATTAAACTATTTATAAGTAAATTGCATAAAAAATATATTTAAAGTACAAAAATACGTACCAACATCTAAAATTTTGTACAATATCAATGTCCATTGTAGATGTCGGGATCGCGGTCATAGTTTGGGCTTGGAATAGCTCTCCAAGTGTCCAAAAAGGCTACCCTATATTCATGTATCCTCTTATACTATCCACATGTTGGATAGCCACCTTGATATGGATCCTTTGTTTGATAGCGAAATCCGACCATTAAATTGCCTGACACTATGAAGAATAGTACCCACTCGAATATGACGCCTTAGACGAATCATATCTTTATGGATCATAGCTAGTTAACGTGGAAAAGGATCCATTGTATGACTCAGATCCAAATGTATCTAGCTACACTACTCCTAGTTGTAAGTTATTTTGCAGCAGTAGCATCGCGTCTCGAATGATCTCGAGGGCGCTCCTGTATCCAATGGTATCCTCGTGGGCTTTATCAGGTTATGTATTGTGATCCTTATCCCATATAGCGGAGTAAATTGGGACTCATCGATGAATCGAAGATCCTAGGACTGTGAGTCATACACTATTGTGCCATATCCATTGGTACCTCCTTGGCCACTGATAGCCTATTTCGCAAGTGCACGAAATCGCTCAAGTAATATAATGATAAATAAGAGATCGTTCCACGAGGACTGAGTTTAATTACCAAAATGAACGCTAATTTTACTAATATCTAAACGATCGAAACTGAATGATAATGGAAAATAAAATTAACTCTAAGAACTCAATGAAAGCTGATCAAAATTCGATTGATAAAGCACTAGGGTATATCTGATTTCACTTGGACCAATTATCAATTCCAGCTATTCGTTCAGTATTCCGATTAATAATCTAAATTTAATTATTAATGCAAGGATAAATAATCCTTAAATTATTTAATAATCTCTCCGAGTCTTATTAAATATACTAATTAAAACTATAATCTATCTTCCAATAGTAAAATAGATTTCAATTAGTTCAACAAGCACAGTGATTATTTTCAAGATCCCACAGGTCAAATCTTCTGCTCCCGCTCCAATTATTATTCCTATGATGTTTGTTATTAACTCCAATTTATAATCTTCCTTTCCAGTACCAATTATAAATCGAAATCAATCAAGTACCAAAGATAATAATACTTAAAAGCATTAAGCGCAAATAACAAACAATTGCATTAACAAAGAAAATTAATACAAGATTCTGGAATTGAAATTAAATCCAAGCTACATCAGGTACCCTAGCTAGAAATTTAGCTTTTCATCATATCAAAATCAAACTCAAGTTTACTTGAATAAAACTCCAAAATCATCCTAACAATAGTTCTAGAAAATAAATGCAAAGTAAACAAGAGAAAGAATTAAAAACTCTGAAGGAATTGTAGAGCCGAATGAACCCTCTCTTCAAATCTTCCAGATACTCCAAACTCTCCTTGCTTGATCTCTAGCTTTCAAAGATGATTCTCCTCCTTCCTGCTGGTGTTTAGATCCTTAAATAGGGCTAGGGCTAGGTTAAGGTGGTATTTTTCTCATAATTTTATTCTATATATCATTCTTTTTATTTGGTATAGAATCTCTCCTCCTTTGGATAGGCTTTAAGCAACCACCAGCCATCTACTCCTTATACTGCCCAAATTTTCTGATTTTATTATGATTTCCATAGTAAAAGAAGGAAAGGAGGCATGGTTAATTAGAGGAGAAGAATTTCTTCCTTTCTGGGTCCACAAAATCTGCAAAACAAGGTAAGGTTTCGGCTGCCCAAATCAAGTTTTTCAAGAATTAGTTTCAATTCTTTCTCAGTTTGCTCTTCATGCAGAATTAGTTTGGACTCTGATTTTCTTCCATTTAATTCTTTCCAAGATAGCTCTTTGCCACCCAAAATTAGTTGCCATATCAGATATTTGTGCCAAGAAATACTAAGAAGAATCTGGGTGTATCGGGTGTTTCTTGTTGTGTCCAACATTGTTACCAACTTCAACCTATTGTAGCCACCTCATCTGGAATCCAAATTTAATTCTGTAAATTATGTTCCTTTCTTGCTTCTCTCAAAATTCTGTAGGATCTAATCTTGCTCAATTTGGGGTCCTGTAGATTGTCTTTTTAGGAGTCCTCACACCAAAATATCCAGAATTTAGATTGGTTGACTAGATGGGAGAGATTAACTGCTTGATTTATTTTCTGCATCTCTAATTTCTTTTCTGGCTGATGATGCCAAAAAGGATAAGGTGTGGGGTCCATTGATATCTTGATTTGATTATTCTGCTTTGAGGTGGACTCTGATTTTGATGCAAGACCTGATAACTCTGGATGACAAACCCTGCTGAATCGGACTCAACCAATTTCACTTAATTTGACCTTTAAAATATGGTTAAGCCCAATTATGTGTGACCTGGCTCAATTACCTGCAATTGACATAAAACATATCAGGTTCTTACATTTATTTAGTTAATTATTATATCAATTTCATCAAAATCATTAAAACTAATAATAATAATTACTATAAAAATGCAATACATCAAATACCCCCAAACCTAAGTTTTTGGTTGTCCCCAAGCAAAAGAAAAGTCCAAATAAAAAATGGAGAATCTCAAAAAAATTAATGCTAAAAATTTTATTTAACATTAATATACTCAAAATCCATCTAGACACAAAGGAGTAATACCCAAATGCCATGGCTTAACCACCCCAACTCAAAATCGAAAAGCAAACCCACAAGCTAACTATTCCAAACTCATTCATACTCAAACAAAATTACGCACAATCAATAGCTACCCTGCTTCCTTTAGGTTTTAATAAAATAATTCGGTTCAAACATCCAATCCTGAATGCAAAATCCTATCAGCCCATCTCCACTAGTGCAAACAACGTACTCAAGAGATCAATAGGACTTTTTCGGGTAAAAAAAAAAAATAGAAAGCAAGCAACAAGAATGATGGTTATGGTCACATAAGTGAAAATAAATTAACCACAATAAATCAGAGCATACTCAATTACTTATGCTTTACATCCCTTCCTTTATTTGTTTTATTTTATACTTTTAGAACAGCCTATACACTTTGGCACTCTTCCTTAAGTCATCATTTGCCTTTTTACGCGAATACCGACATTGGTGATGAAGGCACTCGGTTACTCAGCAAGTCATATACTCAAAGTGCTTTGCATACTCATAATTCAAGTCACTGTTTGACGTAAAAGCAAACATGGGGCTCATGAATGCTCCTAGTTACTAGGCAATTTGAAACAGCGGAGTAGATTGTGCTTCTTTTTTTTTTTTTTTTTTTTTTTTGAAGGGAAGGAAAACTAAAAATTCAGTATGCTCTAACCATTATAATCAATTTATTCTCAAAAAATATGAACAGTAGATATGAGATAGGATGAAAAGAAAATACAAGGGGTCAAAAAGGATATGCCAAAGGAATGCCTATATCATTTCTCCCAAGTAAATTGTCTACATTTTATTGCAACAAAGCTCACAAATAGGATTGGCGAAGCAAAGTAACTATCTCCTATACGAGATTTTATTTAAGTATTTACAAGTTTAAAACAGTCAATCCCTGAATTTGACTTCCAAATTTAAAGCTAAGATAGCCAAACAATAACACAAAAGTAAAATTGTCCCCCTCTATATCCTTACAAGTGATCAATGAATCAACATTCCAAATTTTTTTTTTTTTTAAAATTTTATTAAAAAATAAAGATAAAGATGCAAACATAATGGCAATCCTATATTATTAACACGAAATGCTCATGCAAATGCACCCCCAAATCTGAATTGGACATTGTGCTCAATGACAAGATCATCATCACAATACATATTATAGTAAGGCATTCTTAAAGGTTAGGGGTACTCCCCTTTGTAGCGTGCCTATGCGCTTGTGCGAGTTTGCAACTCGTCCTCAGTCATTTCATTTCTCTTGTCTTCTTCAATGTGCCTACAAAAAGTGAACAACGTCCATTCAAATCTTGAAAATATAGTGAGGATTAAAATTGACTCAAAAAATAAAGAAAATAAAAAGAATTTTTGCTTGGGTTGCCTCCCAAGAAGCGCTAGTTTATAGTCGTTAGCTTGACTATCCCAATGCATTATGTCAGTGCTATGGAGATTTTTGGTTGCTCAAATCCTCCATCTATGTATTCCTTCAACCTTTGCCCATTGACTTTGAAGGTCCTATCACCACTCTTCAGCTCAACAGCTCCATGTGGAAAAACTTGTATAATCTCAAATGGACCTGACCACCTAGATCGGAGCTTGCCTGGAAATAGCTTTAGGCGAGAGTTATACAGCAACACCTTTTGTCCTGGTTGGAATTCACGCCTCACAATATGTTTGTCATGCCATCTTTTCGTTCTCCTTATAAATTCTTGCATTTTCATATGCATGGAGGCGGAACTCATCAAGTTCATTAAGCTGCAATAACCTTTTCTCCCCAGCAGCTTCCATATTGAAATTTAGCAACCTAGTTGCCCAGTAAGCTCGATGCTCTAGCTCCACAGGTAAATGGCATGCTTTTCCATAAACTAGACGATACGGGGACATCCCAATTGGCGTTTTGAATGCTGTTCTATATGCCCATAACGCATCATCTAATTTTAGGGACCAGTCCTTTCTTGATGAGTTGACAGTAGTCTCCAATATTCTTTTAATTTCACGGTTGGAGATCTCTACTTGTCCACTTGTTTGAGGATGATATGGTGTTCCTACACGATGAGTAACACCGTATTTATCAATAGAGAATCCAAATAACGATTACAAAAATGCTTACCTCCATCCGTGATGATAGCTCTTGGAATACCAAAGTGTGTGAATATGTATTTCTTTAAGAACTTGAGCACACTCTTGGCATCATTAGAGGGAAGTGCTACTGCCTCAATCCATTTGGATACATAATCCACCGCCACCAGGATGTATTGATTTGAATGAGAAGGTGGAAAAGGCCCCATAAAATCTAATCCCCACACATCGAACAGTTCTACTTCAAGGATATTGGTTAGTGGCATTTCCTGTCTAAAAGAAATATTTTCAGTTCTTTGACATCGGTCACAAGAAGAAACAAAAGCAATAGCATCTTTAAACAGGTTAGGCCAATAAAAACCACACTGTAATATTTTAGCAGCTGTTTTGTTGGGTCCAAAATGGCCTCCACACTCTAGTGAATGGCAGTGTTTTAAAATATTTTTAATTTCATCATCAGGCACACATTTCCTAATAAGCTGATCTGGACAATACTTATATAAATATGGATCCTCCCAAAAATAATATTTTGCATCATGTAAAAATTTCTTTTTTGCTGGTAATTAAATTCCGGAGGAATAATATCACATGCCTTAAAATTAACAATATCAGCATACCAGGGTGTACTAGATGTGAGTAATGCAAATAATTGCTCATCAGGGAATGACTCATTAATGGGTACCTCAGTGTTCTCAATTTCTTTACTTAACTCTAACCGAGACAAGTGATCTGCTACAAGATTTTCTGCTCCTTTCTTATCCCTAATCTCCAAGTCAAATTTCTGCAATAAGAGCACCCAACGAATTAGTCTCGGTTTCGCATCCTTCTTTTCAAGTAAATATTTAATTGCTGAGTGATCAGTATAAACTATTGTTTTTGCTCCTATAAGATATGGCCTAAATTTATCAAAAGCAAAAACAATGGCGAGCAACTCTTTTTCTGTGGTGGCATAGTTCAACTGTGCATTATTCAGTGTTCGACTCACATAGTACACCACATGAAGTCTATTCTCCTTTCTTTGTCCCAAGACTGCTCCTATAGCATAGTCGCTTGCATCACACATGAGTTCAAATGGTAGATTCCAGTCAGGTGCAGTGATGATAGGAGCTGAGATTAATTCTCTCTTTAATCTGTTAAAAGCAACCAAACACTCATCAGTAATTTTAAAAGGCGCATCCTTGATCAATAAATTACAAAGAGGTTTGGTAATTTTAGAGAAGTCTTTTATAAATCTTCTATAGAAGCCAGCATGCCCTAAGAAACTCCTCACTCCTTTAACAGATGTTGGTGGTGGTAATTTTTCAATGACCTCCACCTTTGCTTTGTCTACTTCTATCCCTCTAGATGAAATCTTATGGCCTAAAACTACTCCTTCCTGCACCATAAAATGACATTTCTCTCAGTTCAACACAAGATTAGTTTCTTCACAACGCTGTAGAACTTGGGAGAGATTAGTCAAACACATATCAAAAGAAGGACCAAAAACTGAAAAATCATCCATAAAGATTTCAATGAATTTTTCAACCATATCAGAGAATATAGACATCATACATCTTTGAAAAGTTGCAGGTGCATTACATAACCCAAATGGCATTCTCCTATATGCAAATGTTCCATATGGACAAGTAAATGTAGTTTTTTCTTGATCCTCAGGTACAATAGGAATTTGAAAATATTCTGAATAACCATTTAAAAAACAGTAGAAGGGATATCCGGACAATCTTTCAAGCATTTGATCAATAAAAGGCAAAGGAAAATGGTCCTTTCGTGTGGCTTTGTTTAACTTCCTATAATCAATACACGCACGCCAACCAGTGACTGTTCTAGTGGGTATCAGCTCATTTTTATTATTTGTAATAACAGTCATCCCCCCTTTCTTAGGAACTACTTGAACAGGACTCACCCAACTACTATCAGAAATAGGGTAGATAATTCCTGCATCAAGTAACTTCATTACTTCAGCTCTAACTACTTCCTTCATATTAGGATTTAACCTACGTTGATGCTCAATTGAAGGTTTGTAGTTTTCTTCCATTAAAATTTTATGCATGCATATACTGGGACTAATTCCCTTAATATCATCAATAGACCAGCCTAATGCTCTCTTATGCTTTTTCAACACATGCAACAATTTTTTTTCTTGTTCCGTAGACAAATGAGCAGATATAATGACAGGAAAAATAGATGAGTCTCCCAAGAATGCATATCTTAAGTGAGAAGGGAGCTGCTTAAGCTCAAGCTTGGGGTTTGGCTTAGCCTCTACTGAATCCTGTATTTTCTCAACATCATTTAATACATCAACATGCTGTTTATTTTTAACATCATCAATCAAGTCATATTCAGAATTATCAATTATTTCACTAACAAATTTATTAATCACATCTAATCTAAAACATTCATCATTCTCAAGAGGATATTTAGAAGAATTAAGCACGTTAAAAATTACCTCTTCTTGTCCCACTCTTAAAGTAAGCTTACCCTCATGGACATCTATAAGTGCCTTGCCAGTTGCAAGGAATGGACGCCCCAATATCAAAGGAACCTCTCTATCTTCCTCCATATCCAAGACAATGAAATCCACTGGGAAGATAAATTTGTCCACCTTGACTAATACATCCTCCACTATGCCTTTAGGATATGTCACCGATCGATCAGCTAGTTGTAATGAGACACTGGTTTGTTTCACATCCCCTAGTCCAAGCTTCCTGAAAACAGATAAAGGCATTAAGTTAATGCTAGCACCTAAATCGCACAATGCTTTAGTGAATTCGATATTGCCAATATTGCATGGAATTGTAAAACTCCCTGGATCTTTTAATTTTGATGGCAACTTGTTCTGAATGATCGCACTGCACTCTTCGGTGAGCATGACTGTCTCATGGTCCTCTAGCCTTCTCTTTTTGGAAAGGATGTCCTTCAAGAATTTGGCATAGCTAGGCATCTGAGCTAATGCCTCCGCAAATGGAATATTTATGTGTAGTTTCTTAAAGACCTCTAAAAACTTCAGAAAGTTTTTGTCATCCTTACTTTGCTTGAGCCTTTGAGGAAAAGGAACTGGTGGATTGTAGGACTTTACTGGCTCTTCCTTTTTATCTTTTAGCTTCTCTTTGACCATAGTCTCTTCTTGAGTTTGTTCCTTTACTTGTTCTTTAACAGGCTCTTTCCCTTGTTGTTCCCCTAGTTGTTTTCCACTCCTCAAGGTAATTGTCTTCACATGCTCCTTCGGGTTCGTTTCAGTATTGCTAGGCAATGATCCTTGAGTTCTGTTAGCTACCATATTGGCCAACTGTCCCATTTGTATTTTCAAATTTTTAATGGCAGCTTGCTGGTTTTGAAAATTTGCCTTAGTTTCACCCATGAAATCAGTAGTGGCCTTGGTGAGAGTTGCAACCAATTCTTCCAGGTTAGACTTCTTTTCTTGCTGTGGAAAACCAGGTGGTCCTCTATTCTGATAATTCTGTTGTTGCTGTTGATTTCCCCAGGAAAAATTTGGATGGTTCTTCCAGGCAGGCGTGTAGGTGTTTGAGTATGGATTGTTCTGTTGTCTTCCTTGGTTTGCCACATATTGTACTTGTTCTTGTACTGGAGGCATGAATGAGCTGTCAATCGGGCAATCTCGAGTAGCATGTTGCCCAGTACACATCTCACAGGTCTGCACACAAGTATTGACAGCATTAATAGACAAATGATCTAATTTTTTGAAAAGAGTGTCTACCTTTGCATTGAGTGCAGTAATAGCATCTATCTCATGAACCCCAGCAGGTCTCCTCGCCATGTTTCTCTCATTGGGCCATTGGTAATTGTTGTTGGCCATTTCCTCCAAAAGATCATAGGCTTCATCAAGCGACTTCCCCATCAATGAACCTCCAGCAGCAGCATCAATATTACTTCTGGTATGGTTGTTCAGCCCATTGTAGAAGGTTTGCACAACCAACCATTTAGGCAGTCCGTGGTGTGGACACCTCCTAAGTAGATCCTTGAACCTTTCCCAGGCTTCATATAAGTTCTCCATATCGAATTGCACAAAGGTTTGGATGTCAGTCCTCAACTTGGCAGTCTTAGCAGGTGGAAAGAATTTTGCCAAAAATTTTTGTGCTAAGTCATTCCAAGTGGTGATCGAGCCAGCAGGAAGTGACTGTAACCATGCTTTAGCCTTGTCTCTAAGTGAAAACGGGAACAATCTTAACCGAATTGCATCATCTGACACTCCATTATGCTTAAGGGTATCACATATCTCCAAAAAGTTTGCAATGTGCGCATTAGGGTCATCATTGGGCAATCCTCCAAACTGAACTGCTGTCTGGATCATTTGGATCAAAGCAGGCTTGATCTCAAAGTTGTTTGCTTGCACAGGTGGTCTTGTGATGCTAGATGAAGCTCCATTCACGGTAGGCATGGCATAATCCCGCAGTGCCCTGGAGTTTGCCTCTCTAGCAACCTCATTATTCCCTACTAGGATTACTTCTCTCCTTGGATCTTCAGCCATTTTTGGATCTACTTTTGCCTCAGATTTCTTCCTTTCTCTGACTGCTTTAATGTTTTGTTTACAAGTGCGTTCAATTTCTTGACTTGAAATGGGATTTGATTCAATTCTTACCAGTCGACCCGATTCTCTTTTCCAAGTTGTAATTTTGAAAGATTATTATCTTTTTTTTTTTTTTTTTTTAAGAGAAGAGAGAAGAGGAAAGAGAGAGAAAAGAGTTCTAGAGATGAGTCCTAAGGAGTCCTAAATCTAGAGATGAAAGAGAAGAGTGTTTTAATTAGGTTTAAATTTTAATGGCAAACAAGTTAGCACAAAATGGACTTTCTATCCTAGGGTTAACCTAGATCTAGACAGCTCCTAACTGTTCCAAGATCTCCTTCAAGCACTCCAAGCCCAAAACTGACTAACTGTCTCGGCCAGGTAAGTGTAAGATGTGGGAGGTCCCCTGCTTGTTGCTTTCCTTAGACACCAACTGAGTTGGCCAGGTCAGACAACGGAACCAATTGAAAACCACCTTCTTAAACCACTTGCCTTAGACACCGAGCAATTAATCAATTCGAATCCGGTCTAACTTTAGGGCTTTCTTGTCCTATTGAGCTCGAATATCCTAGGGCCAACGTTTAATTGATTTTAGATTAAGGTCTAGGTTATGCAGAATGAAGGATGTGGTTTTTGGGCTAAGGAAGGGTGATCAAATCCCCACCTTATCTGATTAATGGGTTAAGTGTCCTTAAAGTTAATTATGGAGATGCAATGCAAAGAAACAAGATGTCCAATCAAGTTTGATTTTTTTTTTTTTTATATTTTTGGTTATACTATATTAGTTAAGCGTTATGAAATGTCAGTGATTTTTTTTTTTTTTTTTAAATATCTAAGAAATAAAATATCTAGATTACTAGTAAAATCAACTATTCTTGATATTAAAGCACCAGTCCCCGGCAACGGCGCCAAAAACTTGATAGCCTATTTCGCAAGTGCACGAAATCGCTCAAGTAATATAATGATAAATAAGAGATCGTTCCCACGAGGACTGAGTTTAATTACCAAAAATGAACGCTAATTTTACTAATATCTAAACGATCGAAACTGAATGATAATGGAAAATAAAATTAACTCTAAAGAACTCAATGAAAGCTGAATCAAAATTCGATTGATAAAGCACTAGGGTATATCTGATTTCACTTGGACCAATTATCAATTCCAGCTATTCCGATTAATAATCTAAATTTAATTATTAATGCAAGGATAAATAATCCTAAATTATTTAATAATCTCTCCCGAGTCTTATTAAATATACTAATTAAAACCTATAATCTATCTTCCAATAGTAAAATAGATTTCAATTAGTTCAACAAGCACAATGATTATTTTCAAGATCCCACAGGTCAAATCTTCTGCTCCCGCTCCAATTATTATTCCTATGATGTTTGTTATTAACTCCAATTTATAATCTTCCTTTCCAGTACCAATTATAAATCGAAATCAATCAAGTACCAAAGATAATAATACTTAAAAGCATTAAGCGCAAATAACAAACAATTGCATTAACAAAGAAAATTAATACAAGATTCTGGAATTGAAATTAAATCCAAGCTACATCAGGTACCCTAGCTAGAAATTTAGCTTTTCATCATATCAAAATCAAACTCAAGTTTACTTGAATAAAACTCCAAAATCATCCTAACAATGAGTTCTAGAAAATAAATGCAAAGTAAACAAGAGAAAGAATTAAAAACTCTGAAGGAATTGTAGAGCCGAATGAACCCTCTCTTCAAATCTTCCAGATACTCCAAACTCTCCTTGCTTGATCTCTAGCTTTCAAAGATGATTCTCCTCCTTCCTGCTGGTGTTTTAGGATCCTTAAATAGGGCTAGGGCTAGGGTTAAGGTGGTATTTTTCTCATAATTTTATTCTATATATCATTCTTTTTATTTGGTATAGAATCTCTCCTCCTTTGGATAGGCTTTAAGCAACCACCAGCCATCTACTCCTTATACTGCCCAAATTTTCTGATTTTATTATGATTTCCATAGTAAAAGAAGGAAAGGAGGCATGATTAATTAGAGGAGAAGAATTTCTTCCTTTCTGGGTCCACAAAATCTGCAAAACAAGGTAAGGTTTCGGCTGCCCAAATCAAGTTTTTCAAGAATTAGTTTCAATTCTTTCTCAGTTTGCTCTTCATGCAGAATTAGTTTGGACTCTGATTTTCTTCCATTTAATTCTTTCCAAGATAGCTCTTTGCCACCCAAAATTAGTTGCCATATCAGATATTTGTGCCAAGAAATACTAAGAAGAATCTGGGTGTATCGGGTGTTTCTTGTTGTGTCCAACATTGTTACCAACTTCAACCTATTGTAGCCACCTCATCTGGAATCCAAATTTAATTCTGTAAATTATGTTCCTTTCTTGCTTCTCTCAAAATTCTGTAGGATCTAATCTTGCTCAATTTGGGGTCCTGTAGATTGTCTTTTAGGAGTCCTCACACCAAAATATCCAGAATTTAGATTGGTTGACTAGATGGGAGAGATTAACTGCTTGATTTATTTTCTGCATCTCTAATTTCTTTTCTGGCTGATGATGCCAAAAAGGATAAGGTGTGGGGTCCATTGATATCTTGATTTGATTATTCTGCTTTGAGGTGGACTCTGATTTTGATGCAAGACCTGATAACTCTGGATGACAAACCCTGCTGAATCGGACTCAACCAATTTCACTTAATTTGACCTTTAAAATATGGTTAAGCCCAATTATGTGTGACCTGGCTCAATTACCTGCAATTGACATAAAACATATCAGGTTCTTACATTTATTTAGTTAATTATTATATCAATTTCATCAAAATCATTAAAACTAATAATAATAATTACTATAAAAATGCAATACATCAGCCACCATATGCATAGTCGCTTGAACTATCATCAACACTGGTATTGTGGGTTAGTTTGGGCAACTAGTCATCCAAGGGCTCAATGATCTTTGAATCCAAGTGAACAGACTCCTTGACTCTCTCCAATGGAACCACAACTCCCTTTTCTTTTCTGTAATTGCTAACTCAAGGTGTAGACTTCCCTTAATAACTCTCTTTGCTTGTGTCATGGCCCGTCCCACTAGCAGAAGCAAGCACAAGCACGTGACAGACAACTGCATACCTTGAAGGGTTTTACCCACAAAACATACGAGGGCTAAGGAAAAATTTCACTCAGTACTAGTGTAAGTAAACTAGGATACTTAAAACTTTTAATTTGATAAGCAAGTCCAATATTATTTTCAAACACGATTCATGTTAGCTACATAACATTTATTTTAAAGAAAAAAACATTTCTAAGCCCTAATTCTTTAGCTCACAGCCCAGGATCCCATTTGTGGTAAATGTTGGCATCTATAAAGGGCAAAGAAAACAAAAATAAGCTAAAAGTCTGGCAAGTCACCTTTAGCACTATTCGATTAAGCATAATATGTACAAAACTCAATAATCATAATATAAGATTTTTGATTGATAATTTAAGGCATGCTGAGCAATATAAGGGTACATATACATATATTCAAAATGATTAATATATTTGGATAAAAGATAAAAAAATTTCCAATCATTGTATTCAGTTGTTTACACTCTCTCCTAGCCTTTTTGACTATGGCCATAATTGGCTCGTGGCTAGCCCAAAAGAGTCTAGATCTTGACTAACAACATGCTGCCCATCAGCATGTGTCAGTTAAGGCTGCAAACGAATCAGGTTGATCTGTGATCTGACCCGACCCGATCCGGTTAGACCCGACCCGATTCCATTTAAAAGACCCATGGAGCCGGGTCGGGTTCAAAAATTAGACCCTTTCATCTTTCCAGGTTGGGTCTGGATTTTCTGAATTTGGACTCGACCCGACCCAATCCGTGGAGACTTTTGGGTTAATGTGGATCTCAAGATATATGATCCGACTCAATCCGACCCGAATCGGATTCAAATATAAGATCCGAACTCAGTTAGAATGACTCATCCAAATAAGAATTTGAGCTTGGGCCAAAAGAGTGACTCACCCAAATTCTTTCTTAAATCTCTTACTAAAATCTTTAATACTGTCACACTATCACAAGATCATTAATGCACTGCATAAGAAATGCCATTCTTACAGCTAATCTCGAAACTTTTCTAAAAGTTTTTCCACAAACACAGTAAACTGGGGACATACCAACAGTTGTTCATAATTAAAATATCCAGTTACTTGTTTACTGTTGTACATTACTATTGCCTTAGGGATGGTATACAATATCCACTATCAATGGTGGAGTGAGAAGACGTGGGAAGAGAGGAGCGGAGAGAATATCTATATGAAAAGATAGATATGGCCATGCTATTTTGCTGTCGATGTGACCTCTAATTCCACTTTATGTAGATTTTTAAACTTATGACCCGATCCGACCCGAATTAGACCCGAACCGGATCCGCATTTCATGGATTGGGATTGTGTTATATATAGATCCGATCCGACCCGAATGATCCAATGGGTCAATAAATTCGGCCATGGACCCAACCTGACCCGATCCGATTTTTTATTGGGATGGGTATGGGTCCAATATCAAGACCCAATCAAGAAATCGGGTCGGATCGGGATCACTCAAGACCCGGTCTGACCCGACCCATTTGCAGGCCTAGTGTCAGTGATTGCTCCACTGGAGGCCTAAAAGGAACTAGCTCTAAAATCATATGAAAAATATGCCTATGGTAGCATGTACCAATGATTGCCCTATTGATGTGGCCTAAAAGTAAACTAGCTCCCGACCATGCCATGCTATCAACCAGCATGCGTTGGTGATTGTCCTACTAGAGGTCCAAAAGGAAACTAGACCCTAAATCATGTGATCATAGTCAGACTAGGGAGGATACATCACAATCAATAAAATCAACAATATTTCAATGAAGTAAAAATGCAGTTCATGCCCAGGAAATTTATTTCATGCTTAATCTAGTAGTTCAAAGCTTACTTGTACGAAGCATATATAATATTATTTTTAAAATATGCATGATTATTATTCATTATTAAGTTTCAATACTTAAGTTAATATCTATGTGTCAGGTTATGCGAAGTAAACCGGTTCACCTACAATGATCAAATACTAGGATAGAGGTACTTACAGTTAGCTTGCAAGCATAGAATTGTCTCGAAGATGCTACGCACTATCTAGGTAAATATAATCAATGATTAGGTTTACCTTTAAGGCAAGCATATACTATTATTGAAAACTCAAACATATGGAAGGTTCCTAGGCTTGTGGGGCCTACCCATAGTTCCATCATTCAAAAAAAGGAATCTATATCAAGGACAGGACCCCATATTTGCTGACCAGCGGTCAAGATCTCGGTGCACATCCAAACCTAAACTAGTCCTAATTCCATTTGTTCCCTAATATAAGATAGTGAAAGAAAGAGTTGTAATTACCTTAGTGATAGGATGGTCCCCAGAACCCAATATGCCTCAAAGTTCTGGTGCTCTGTACTCATCTTGATATGCCAAAATAGTAATCCTTGTTAGAAAGAAACAAAGAAAGATGTAGACGGACAGAGAGAGGAAGGTAGAGGGGCATAGATGGAGATAGAGAGAGTGAGAAGATGGGGGCCCTATGCCGATCACTTGAGTGCAAGGGAACCTGAGAGAGAAATAAAGAGAAAGAGACTAAGAAGAGATAGAAAAGGATAGGAAAAGATGAGAGAGAGAAAGGCAGGGGAGGCACCTACAAGGAGAGAAAAGGGAAGGGAAAGAAGAGCGGAGAGGAGAAATGGTCAGGATGATGCGGCCTTGCGGTGATGTGGCTGTGGCCTCTCTGTGCTGTGATTCTTTGGTTGCATGCATAGATGAAGACAGGGAAAATTAGGATGAGAAGATAGTGTACTTTGCTCGACAGCAGCCTTCCCATCAAAAAGAATAATGGAAAGGTAAGGGAGGGTTTATTAGGGGGTGGTGGAGATGGCAAAGCTTGGCTGGAGGTGGTGGCTTTTGGTGGGGGTTGTAGCGGCAAAGCTCGGAATCAAGGGAGAACAGAGAAGGGACGGGTTTTGATGTTAACAACATGGCGGTGCTCGAGCATGGTGGCATGGTGGCTATTGGAGAAGAGGGAGAGGAAAGAATGGTGTGGTAATGGTTCGGTAGAACAACGATAGGGGAAGATAACATAAAAGAGTTTTGGGGCATCATTCTTGCCTGCACGTGGAGGAGAAGAAAGGAAGGAGGAGGGCACAATCTGCCCCTCCTTGACTGGTTCTGGCGAACAAGGGTAGGTAGAAAATTTCATTCTCCTATTGGCGAGCAAAAGTGGAAAGGAGATAGGCAGGCTTTGGGACAAATTTGGTGGATTTTCTCTAAACCAAATGGGAAGGCTTTTTTCAGCTCCGGAATTCAAATGAATTACAGTTAATGGCTAAATCAAGAAATCTCTTGCCAAGAATGACAGTCGTTCAAGATCGTGAGTCTCTGGAATCCTCCTTGCTAGCTTTTAAGAATGGAAGGCTTGGTGGGAAGAAAAAGGAATGGAAATAGGGAAGGAAAGTAAGCCCTCTCCTGCTTCATGCCTTCACAGCTTTGCTTTGCTTGGTGGATCAACTGCACCCTCCACCTTGAGTAGATTGGGTACCGTGGGGGTCTCTTTTCAGCATATTTCTGTTAAGTATCTAGGAGGATGTCTTGACATGGAGCCTTATGATGATTAGCTTCCCCCTCTCCAAACACTATGGCTGCTCAACCAGATGTGTGGCATGTGTCATTCTATCCATTGTCCTACATCCATCCTAGCCTTTCTTGCTAGGTAACTGGGTGATCAAGATGGCGCTTGCCCTCGTATCTTGGTTTGGTTGCTGCTGCTAGTGCTTAAGCCAACCACTCATTGGATCCTCTTCATCATATAAAAATTTATTGTGAAGTGGATTGTTGTACTTCAGAACTACTCTCTCTTCCATGCACTTTTATATGAGACGTAGATTGTATTGGACATATACAAAATCTTTCAAGAGCTTTTGTGTGAGACAGTTTCTCTGATTACTGTAGATAAGGGCAGAGGTAGACTAGTTGCGCTCGTAACCATTGGAGGAGACTGTAAATCTACAGAATACCATTGAAAAGGATGTAAATTTTATTCTAAAAAATCATAGACTTAATGAAAAATTATTATTTTTGCTTCATAGCGTAGATCACTTTTAGATCTAAAGCATACCATGAAATCATGCCAAATCCAAAATTTAGGCATGATGGCCCCCCATTTTCTCCAATATTTGCCAATTTTTGGCATAAGAAAGGAAAATAAAAGAGAGGAAAACGAAAGGGAGAAGGCCTTTTACCTATTTTTGGCTTGGATCTTGACTGAAATGCGCTGAATCTCCCCCCTTTGATTTCTTTTTCATTGAAAAAATATGAGAGTGAGGCAGAGAAGGCACAGAAGCGCTTCTTATCATCCCTCTCAATAATTTAAGGGGGAGAGAGGGCCAAATGGTGCCAAATCAAGACAAACTAGATAATTTGCTTAGTTTGGGGCTGTACTGCTCGGTTTGGTCCTGAGCTGAGCAATTTGGGCCTGGTCCCGAACTGAAACCACATAGCATCCTGTGTTGGGGGTGTTGTGGTTTGCTATGCCCTGAACCAGGCAGTTTAGGGCGGTATGATGTTCTTGGTTTGATCCCTTACAAGGTGTATGCAGGATTTTTCCCCCCATTATTGATGCTTGTTTTTTCAATTGGATATCCAAAACTGTATCTGATATTCATAAAACCTTTCTATCCAAATCTATATATGATATTTGGCAAAATTGTAAGCATTTATCTGCTTCTATATCCTTATCTGATAGGATACAAGGATTTCTATCTGAATCTGGTCCAAACCAGATATGGAAGTGGATTCAGTTAGATAATATCCGACCCATTTTTATCCTTACAAAAACAACATGAATAGTACTTTCCTTGTCGATCTGTTTTTGTACTTTTTTCTATAAAAGAGTCAAGTATGTTGTCATGTTCATTAGGTGCATGTAGATTTGCATCATGCCCTAATTGGAGAGATGCATTCTCAGTTTTTGTGCATATTTAGGAATACGGTATTTGTTTCTTGAAAGTAGAGATTGATTTCTTTAAGAAATAAACCTAGTTGTTCACTTTTTAAGTTTATTATAGAATACTCGAGTGTCTTTTTTTGCGATAACAAACTTATGATTCCTTCAATATTTCGCTGCCCTATATGTGTTTTTCTCCATGACTTACTACTAATAGTTCATACGTTTTGCTAGGTTTCTATCATACAATTTGCCATTAGGTTTTTGACTCCAATTTGAACTAGTAGCTTTCTGAGATAAAATTGCCAGGGTGGATTTTTAAGGCTTAAAGCAATAGAGTGGGAAGAAAAATCAAAGAGATGAAACGAGACAAGCATGAGGCAATGAGAGATCAGATTAGGAAGCAAAGTATAATTAAAAGGGACAATTTTTTTTCTGGGCTATGTTTTTTTTGTGCACATTACAAGTCAAAAAACTTATTCGAATACTTAGATTGGACCAGCAGTTAATCAAAAGTATGATACAAAAATAATACAAAATGTGACCATATCAAGGAATATCGTACCGGACCGAACCGCCTGGTATGGGGCATACCGAACCGGATCGATGGCCAGCCGATCCGATTCGGATTTTTTTTTCGAAAAATATTCGAACCACACCGAACCGGACAGTTTGGCACGGTTTGGAGCCATACCGCCCAAAATTGGATGGTATGGCTCGGTTCGGTATGGTTCGGCTTGAACCGAACCGTACCGACATTATCACATGGGGGTGGGGGGATGTGGTGGGACCTGGGTTGTCATTTAGTGGCAGCCCAGGATTCTTTCTCTAAAAGAAATCCGAGAGCTCTCTTAGAGAACTCCCGAGCGCTCTCACCTCTCAGGCTTTTGACGACATGAGCCGAAAAAATTAGGAAAGAGAAAAAATTCTATCAAATTGCAACACTTCTTTGAGGAGACGATGATTTTCGACAGGGATTAAGGTAATGTATTATTCTTGTAGTAAATATTTTATTTTTTATATTTTTACGGTTAAAAAAGGGATAAGAACGAAGAAGTAAGAAAATAAGAGAAAATCATGCTAAAATTTTGTGATTTTGGTATGATTTGATCATATATGATAGATTTTTGAAAGATCTACATGATGACATTAAAATCGTTGATTTTTATTAATTATATATTTTTTAAATATATATATTTATTCTTAAAAAAATTATTAAAAAAATAAATTAAAAAAATAAAATCAGAGATTCAGAATCATGTTTAGAACAATTCAAGCTACTTGACTCTAACCTTGAATTTTTTTTAAAATTTTTGAAATTAAAAAATATTTTTATAATTATTTAAATAAAAAAATATAATCAAATAAAAAATATAAAATTAGTTCTATATTTTAGCTATTTCAAAAATATTATTTGAAGCATATAACATATTTTTTTGAATTTATGAGTTTTAAAATTATTATTAAATTTTTTTTTGAATTTATATATAATATTTTTTAATAATTATTAAACTGTCCTATTTTATTATATTTGCAAAAATGAGTAAGAAATATTCAGAGCGTGACATTGGTTGGGATCATAGCAAGATGTTCTCGACTTGGCATCATTGAAAATGCAAATGGTGTAACACAGAGTTCAAAGAGGGGTGACTAGGTTGAAGTAGCACCTGACTGGTGGTTATCCTGATGTGTTCATGTATCGAAAATATCCACAGAAGGTTCGACAGTTGATGAAGCACTTCGCTGATTCGAAAGCAGCGAAGGAAAGGGTAAAGTAGAAGAGGGCGGGGTGGATCGAGCTGCAGAGCCACCTTCCTATCACTTTAGAGAGTCAGAGGAAGCTTCCACTCCAGATGATGAGGTACAGATTGAGGCTGTCAATTAGGCAAACTTGGATGATCAGTACCGGTAGGAAATGGTCAGGTATAGAGAGCGATTTGAACCATCATGCTATGAATCGGAGTCTGGATCAGCGATCGATGGGGGAGAATCCGAGTTCAGGACTACCTCAGTTAGAGAGCCCGATGGTAGAGGGAGCAGACAGTATTTTATCTTGGTTGGGAGTTTTTGGCAGTAGGAGGTCCTCTAGAGATATTCCAATAGGAGCTACCATCCATGATTTGGATCCACATGCTTTTTCCAGCAAGGATTCAAAGCAACAGAGGATGGACACTATGGTGAAAAAGGATAAAAAGAAGAATATGTGGTGAGCTATTGGATCATGATTTTATTTCAGCCATATTTCAGCAAATACAGCAGGCAATCTTTACTATTGATCTGTCATTTTAGTCATAGAGGCTGTCGGTCAGGGTGTAGATCTGTCAGGATCTAAGGACATCTATGGTCAGCTTCTTGACAGTAATAAGGAGGATCTGTAGAGATTGATTTCTTCTTACAAGAATAAATGGCCCACATACGGACTGACAGTGATGTGTAATGGTTGGACCGATCCTACTAGATGGAGCATCATTAATTTTTTGATATACTGTGATGGAAAAATATTTTTTCACAAATCAATTGATGCTTCAGATAAGATGCATGATGTCGCATATATTCTTGATCTGATGGAGGAGGTAATTGATTCAGTGGGTGAGCAGTATGTAATGCAAGTCATCACAGATAATGGGTCACAATATAAGGCTGTCGGAGAGTTGTTGATGGAGCGACGACTGTAGATATACTGGACCCCATGAGCTACACATTGCATTGATCTTATATTGATGGATATTGGAAAGATTCGTAGGGTACATCAAGTAGTGAAGATTGTCCAGACTATTATTAGATTCATCTACAACCACACATAGGTCCTTTCATTGATGCAGACGTATACTGAGGGGGAGATCTTGAGATTGGATGTCACACGATTTGCTACCAATTACATAACACTTGATAGTCTTCTTCTGAAGAAAGCAGTCTTATGTCAGATGTTTGTCAGTGTCGAGTGACAGAAAAGCAGATATGCGAGGGTCGGCACTGATGGAAGTCATGTGGAGAACTTGATGACGAGTTAGTCATTTTGACAGCGGACTGAAAAGATAGTGAAGGCTATTAAGCCATTATACAAGGTGCTTCGCACCGTAAATAGTGAAAGATACCCTTAGATAGATTTCTTATATTACATGATGGAGAGGACAAAGAAACAGATCAGTGAGAATGATCCAAAGTATGCTCAGAAATTCATTAACATCATTGAGCGTCATTGGGACTATTAGATGGATAGAGATTTGCATCTAGTCGGTAAGCACGGATTCAAGAATATTTTAAAATATTTTTTTCTTATACTTGTAAAAGTATACTTCATCAATTACGGAATTTATCTGTAGCTTACTATTTGAATCTGAGATTCTAGTATACTATTCCTGGAATAGATATGGATAACGAGCTTCTTGCTGCTCTTCGTAATGTGACATATAAGGTGGTGTCTGATCCAGAAATCGTATTTTTGTGTCTGTAAGAGGTATGCTGGTTTAAAACAGATATGATTATTCAACTGAATTTCATTTGTACTCAACGATATATTTATAAATTTAATAAATATATTTTTTACTGAAGAAATAGTTTAGAGAGAAATCAGACAGTTTTGGAGTCCCATCAACTGTCGTAAGCAAAAAGAAGATAAATCCAGATAAATTATATATCAATAATGAGCGGTATAGATTGACATCATTTGTCTAATAATATCATGAAATTTAATATGTAATTTTACTTTTACAGCTGAATAGTGGATTCATTTTGAAATGTCCGCAGAATATTTGAGAGGTGTGGCTGTCCGCATTCTTTTCCAAACAGTCTCTGCTAGTGGCTATGAGCGCAATTGGTCGACTTTCGCTCTTATCCACAGCAAATAGAAAAATCATCTGACACAAAAGCATCTCAATAATCTTGTATATGTTCACTATAATTGGAGGTTGAGATTAAAATACGTTCAGGAGGAAGTACAACTGAAGCATACTGATCCGACACTAGATGATTATGCTGACGAGGATGACGATTCGATTACGGATGGCTTGTAGACCAGCAGCAAGAGCCAGAGCTTGATGAGCCGGGGTCTCCTCCACGACCAGCCAATGTGGTTGCTAGGGAGATTAGGGTGGATCCAGGATAATGGGCAGAAAAAATAATTTATATAAGGTTCCAGCTGATCAGCCACAGTCTGAGGGGATATAGAGGACTCATTCATCATATGACTTGATGTCCGATACATCCTCGCAGAGGTTTGAGCGAGAAATATTGAGACGAGGTTGGCGGTCAGCAACAAGACATCCATCCTCCCAATCACAGAAAACTTAGTCATGGAGGGGCATAAGGGGGGAAAGAAAAGATAGTTGCACATACACCACTCTCGAGAGTACAGAAGCTATCTGGCTCAGGTGTAGAGAGCGATTTGGACCATCATGCTATGAATTGGGGTCTGAATCAACGATCGATGGAGGAGAATCTGAGTTTAGGAGGACTACCTCTATTCGAGAGCCCAGTGGTAGAGGGAGCAGACAATATTTCATCTTTGTTGGGAGCTTTTGGCAGTAGGAGGTCTTCTAGAGATATTCCAGCAGGAGTCACCATTCATAATTTAGATCCACATATTTTTTTCAGTAAGGATTTAAAGCAGCAGAGGATTGACACTACTGTGAAAAAGGATAAGAAGAAGGATATATGGCGAGCTATTGGATCATGATTTTATTTCAGCTATATTCCAGCAAATGCAGCAGACAATCCTTACTATCGATTTGTCATTTCAGTCATAGAGACTGCCGGTCAGGGTGTAGATCCATCAGGACTTAAGAACATCTATAGTTAGCTTTTTGACATTAATAAGAAGGATCTGCGGAGATGGATTGCTTCTTATAAGAATAAATGGTCCATATACGGACTGATAATGATGTGTGATGGTTGGACCAGTCCTATTAGACAAAGCATCATTAATTTTTTGACATACTGTGATAAAAAATATTTTTTCACAAATCAATTGATGCTTCAGATAAGATGCACGATGCCGCATATATCTTTGATCTGATGGAGGAGGTGATTGATTCAGTGGGTGAGCAATATGTCGTGCAAGTCATTACAGATAATGGACCACAATATAAGGCTGTCGGAGAGTTGCTGACGGAGTGGCGATCGTAGATATATTGGATCCTATGTGTTGTGCATTGTATTGAACTTATATTGATGGATACTGGAAAGATTCGTAGGGTGCAGCAGGTAGTGGAGATTGCTCAGACTATTACTATATTCATCTACAATCACACATGGGTCCTTTCATTGATGCAGACGTATATTGAGGGGGAGATCTTGAGATCGGATGTCATATGATTTGCTACTAACTACACAGCATTTGATAGTCTTCTTCAGAAAAAAGCAGCCTTACGTCAGATGTTTGTCAGTATCGAGTGGCAGAAGAGCAGATATGCGAGAGCCGACACTGATGGAAGTCATATGGAGAATTTGGTGACGAGTCAGTTATTCTGGCAGTGAGCTGAGAAGATAGTGAAGGCTATTAAGTCATTATACAAGGTGCTTCTCCTCGTGGATAGTGAAAGATACCCTCAGATGGGCTTCTTATATTACATGATGGAGAGGGTAAATAAACAGATCAGTGAGAATGATTCGAACATGCTCAGAAATTCATTAACATCATTGATCGCTGTTGGGACTATCAGATGGGTAGAGATTTGCATCTAGTCGGTAAGTATGGATTCAAGAATACTTTAAAATATTTTTTTTATATTTGTAAAAGTGTATTTCATCAATTATAGAATTTATCTACAGCTTATTATTTGAATCCGAGATTTCAATATACCATTTCTGAGATAGATACGGATAATAAGCTTCTTGCTACTCTTTATAATGTAATATATAAGATGATGTTCGATCCAGAAATTGCATCCTTGTGTCTGCAAGAGATATGCTAGTTTAAAACAGATGTGATTATTCAACTGAATTCAATCTGTATTCAACGATATATTTATAAATTTAATAAATATATTTTTTATAGACAAAATAATTTAGAGAGGGATCAGACAGCTTTGGAGTTCCATCAGCTATCGTAAGTAAAAAGAAGATGAATCCAGATAAATTATATATCAATAATGAGCAGCAGAGATTGATATCATATGTCTAATAATATCATGAAATTTGAAATGTAATTTTACTTTTGCAGCTGAATGGTGGATTCATTTTGGAATGTCTGCCAAATATTTGAGAGGTGTGTCTATCCGCATTCTTTTTCAGACGGTCTCTGCTAGTGGCTATAAGCGCAATTGGTCGACTTTCGTCCTTATCCACAACAAACAGAGAAATTATCTGATGCAAAAGCTCCTCAATGATTTTTATATGTTTATTATAATCAAAGATTGAGGCTAAAATGCATTCAAGAGAAAGTACAACTGAGGTACACTGATCTGACACTAGATTATGCTGACGAGGATGACGATCTGATCATTGGATGGCTTGCAGATCAGCAGCTGGAGTCAGGGCTTGATAAGCCGAGATCTCTTTCACGACCTGCCAGTTTGGTAGTTAGGGAGATCAGGGTAGATCCAAGGTAATGGACAGAAAAAAATATTCCACATAAGGTTCTGGTTGATCAGCCACAATCTGAGGGGATACAGAGGACTCATTCATCATATGACTCGATATTTGATACATCCTCGCAGAGGTTTGAGCAAAAAATATTGAGACGAGATCGACGGTCCGCAATAAGACATCCATCCTCTCAATCACAGGAAACTCAGTCATAGAGGGGCACAAGGAGGGAAAAAAAAGACAGTTGCATGTGCACCACTCTCGAGAGTACAGGAGCTGTCTGGCCCAGATTCAAAAATTAGAGAGAGTGATGATGGTACTAGTAGTAGTCATAGATTTGATGATTAGGGAGGAACTGGAGGATAGGAGATCACTGCTTATAAGATAGTTGCAGGGCGATATTTGATTCATTGGTGAGTCCCAGTTTACACATGTCACACAAGATAGAGACCATGGTGGATGAGTCGGTAGAGACCGTGGGGAGCCAATTTCATATAGACGACGGGCTCCTAGATGTCGTCTAGCACATGATGCAGCTGCAGACGATCTTGCACATGAAGTAGGATCCGTAGATGTATCTGGATGATCCTCGCATTATGGATCTTATTATCTGCAGCCACCTTATGATCCATATGGATATGGTGTATCCGAAGTATCGTCTTCTAATGGTTACTATCCTATGCAGCCTGGAGCATCTTACGGATTAGATTTTACTATCGATATATTTAGATGGGCTCCTCCATAGCCATACCATCATCTCGAGGATACTTCTCAGTGCCAGAGTTTGAGTGAGAGATTTAAGATGTCTTATGATTCAGAGAGGATGCCTTATGGGATGAATATTCAGGAGTACAGTGCTTCTTGATTAGAGGGATGGACTGATGTTCTTCCAGACTATGCCAATGATCCAGATATCTACGAGCGTCACATATACTCGATGAGATATTAAATGCAGAACAGATCTTGAGGTTAGTATATTGTTCTTTGTGCTTTATACTTTAAAAATTTAGATACATTTTAATGCATATTTATACATTTTCTTTTTAATTTTAGGATGACAGAGTTGTAATATAATGTAAATAAATATATATTTGAAATTTTGGATCAAGATTCTCTGTACTGTTACCGAACTCAAAAATTGAACCCAAATATGTCAATAATATACAATATAATGTAATTTTGGGATTATAATTATGAATTAATAACTTGGAGACTCAAAAAAAAAAGGAAATAAAACAAAAAAAAATGTTGCACAGATACGCCAAAACGTACCATGTGTCGGTACGGTACCGGTACCATATCGTACCGCTTGGCGTCAGTACGGATATCGGTACTAGTATAGTGGACCTTGGTCTTTAGTCTTTACGTTTCTTTTCTTTTTATTTTTTTTATTTCCTAATTTGTTAAGACTCTTAGCTTTCTGTATTGGAGTTGGACTTGAATTATAATTATTATATTTCAATATTCATGGCAATTTGATTCTGTTCTAGCATTTAATATAAGATTTGAAAGAATAAAATTTTATTCTTAAAAGAATAAAATCCTATGTACATTCCAAAGTCCAAACTCAAAAGATTTTAATCAATCAGATTTGATTTTTAAATTTTTTTAAATAACAAAATTCACACAAACAAGTAACCCACAAGAAAGCATACTTTATATTAGTCTTCCACTCTTCCTAAGCTGCCAGCAGCCTCCCGTCTCCTTCACCAGAGAAGAAAAAAAAACCAACTATAAACAACCATGGCTTTTGGAAAAAGAAGAAGAGAAGAGGAAGAATGGATGGAGATTCTTCTAAAGATGAACAAAATTGTGAAGAAGTTGACATAGACAGTTGAAAATCAGCAAAAGAAATCAAGGGTGAGAAGGTAAAACCAATGGAAGTTGATTCAAAGTGTAGCCTTTGTTGGCAGAAGTGACTCTTCTTGGTGTTGCATAAGGAAAAAATCCCGGAGGCTCAAAAGGTTGGTCTTGCAATCATTGCAAAGACCAATTTACTAGTTCTTATAGTCGTATCCACTACCACTTTTTTGGTGCTCCTCTAGGTAAAAAAGCTGAGATTCAACGATGCCCAGTATTAATGAATAATCGAGACGCATATGGACGAGTGAGGAGATTTGTTCAAGAGGCTGAAAAGGCTGGAGTCTCTTCTTCACTAAAAAGTTCTACACTAACAAGACAGAACAAGCCAGTAGCTTCTCAACGGATTGAAGATTCTTTCAGCATAATGGAGAGGGATATGGTGGATTTAAAAATAATAAAAGGTTTATGTGCTAATGGGATACCTTTTAATGTTTTAAGGAATCCTAAGTTCCATGATATGGTATCAGCAATTTACAAGGGTCCTAAAGGATACAAAGCTCCATCATTCGAAAAGGCACGAACAACCTTATTGGATGAATGTAAGAGAAGTGTAGAGAAGGATCTCATGCCAGTTAAGGACACATGGTATTCCCAAGGAATATCAATTTTTTCATATGGATGGTCTAATTGCAAAAATCAGCCATTAATTAATGTGCTTGCAGTAAATAGCCGAGGAGCCATGTTCTTGTGTGCAGAGGATTTTTTAGAAACTGAAAAAGTTGGAATTGCAATTGCAGAGTTTTTGTTGAAGTCAATTGAAGAGGTGGGATCTCATAATGTTCTGCAAGTGGTTACTGATAATGCTGCATATTGCAAACTTGTTGGGAAGGAGGTAGAAAAGGTACATAAGCATATATTTTGGTCTCCTTGTGTAGTTCTTACTTTAAATTTGATTATGAAAGATTTTGCAAAACAATTTACTTGGTTGAGGGATACATATAAGAGGGGAAAGAATATTGTCAAATATTTTTTGAATCACACGTGTTGGTTATTTTTAGAGCTCATTCAAGGCTAGAGTTGTTAAAAGTAGCAAAGGCTATATTTGCCGTGTATTATATTTTGTTGAAGTGGCCGATTGATTGTAGAGCGACCCTAGCTATTGTAATTGTTCTAAAGTCATGGAAAGATTGGGTAAAAAAAGGAGATGAACAATCAAGGAAAATGAATGTTTTAGTTGTTGAAAGTATTGCTAGTGAAGAATTTTGGGAGGGAGTTGAGAATATCATCAAAATCACGAAGCCATTATTTTTTCTTATTAAGTTTTGTGATGGTAATGGCCCTAAAATGGGTGAGATATATGAAAAAAATGGATACAATGCTTGGTGAAATGAGGGATATAATGAAAGAAAGCAAACATGTTCAAGCTTATGAAGAAATGGAAGAGATCGCGCTTTCAAGGTGGGAGAAAATGTCTATTCCATTGCATTGCCTTGGGTTTGCTCTTACTCCGAGATTCTATGACCCAAGGTATCTTAGTTTGCCGGCACCAGGTGGCACAATACGAAAGGCTCCAAATGAAGGTAAAGAAGTAACTAGGGGTATTTTGAAAGCATTTGAAAGGATAGCTGAAAGTGATGATGAGGCAAAAATGCTACGTGAGCAATATGCTAATTTTCAGTCACGTAAAGGATTGTATGCCATGGATGCTGCTCAAACTGATGCAGTGACAATGAATGCATAGATTGGTGGGCAACATATGGTTCATAAACTCCAGAATTAGCTGAGGTTGCTAAAAAGGTTTTGTCACAACCAATTTTAAGTTCATCTGCAGAGAGAAATTGGAGCACATATTCATATATTCATAATGTGAAAAGAAACAGGTAAAACTCTTTTAGAAATTTTTTCAATTATATTCTTTTCCTTTTTTCCTTAATAAGAATATTTTCTTTCAAACATGATAGGCTAAACTCATCAAGAGCTGAAAAATTAGTCTTCCTTCATTCTAATATTCATCTTTTGTCTCGATTTACTAAAAGCTACAAGAATGGACCCTATAGTAAGTGGGATATTGATCCAGAGGAAGCTTATCTTGATGATTCTATGATAAGATTAGAAGACATGAGGTGGAAATCACTTAAAGATAAATATACTGAAAATTTAGATGACATTTTGAAGGAAGATGAAGTTAGGCCATCATTTGCTTCCATTTCTTCTTCCAAATCTTAAGCAACAGGCAGCTCTTCCAACCCACCCTAAGCTCGACGTCCAAGACTTCAGCAAACTCAAATTTCTAGCTTTGCAACAAAAGGAAAAGGAAAAAGAGTGGATTGAAGGACTTTTTAAAATTTTTCAAATGAGTACTTTGGCTTTATTACATGTTTTTAATTTTACATGGACTATTGTTTGGGAGATTTAATACTATGGTTGGAGACTTAAATTTAATTTTTTGTTGTCAAATATTTCTAGGCTTATATATATTTTTTAAATTTTTTAGGCTTTTATATATATATATATATATGTATATATATATACCGACCCCACTCTTAAGGGTACATCGAATTTCGATCTGAAATAATGTTCCAATTAGGCCTACCCCCTCGTACGGCACACCATGAAAAGTGCCGTACCATGCACTCAACCTTGTACCGTATATCTTAACGACCCACGACCCAGGTAACTATGCTCAAATCTCACTCCCAAGTAATACCCACATTCATAATTACATATCTAAATCTGAAAGGAAATGAGAGATAATGAGCTGGATAACTCAGTAAGTAATGAATATCTCAACTAGATATTTTAGAAATTATCATAAGATATGATATTCAAAAATAAATACTATGAATAAACATAAGAACATATTTCATACTAATTTATGTAAATCAAATACTTTCAAATATTCATATAAATACATAATCATAAATCCGATTTGAAGCAAATCATATATAACTCATTAATCTTTAACTATGACCACACTTATATCTATGGTGGGACTAGAACAGAAATAATGAGCTCGATAATAATCAGAGTGCTAATGCATAACGCCTATTTACGGGGTCCAGAGAATCAATGCATAATCCCCATTGGTAGGATCCAGAAAACTAATGCACAATCCCCATTGACAGGATCCAGATAACATAGTTACACTGGGAGTTCAAATCCAATACATACCAAAATACTTTAGCAAGGTAATATATTTACCATAATTCCACTCAACATATGCATATTCAAGAATAAATCGATAAACCATAATTTTTAAAAAATCTTAAATTTGCAGATTACTCTCCATTCAAATATAGTTTCATAAATTATATATTAATCAAAAACTAATTATTTTCTTTTAAAATAAGATTATTTAAATGAAATATCTTGAAAAGATGGTTCATTACTTATCTTTGCAGAACAATGAATTGACAGATTCAATCAATCCTGAGATGGTCTTTCAGAACCTATTATTCAAAATTATATTTTTATATCAATTTAATTCATAACTAATTAAAAATTAAAATTCTAAATTGATACCCTACATAGGATTTAATCAAAAATTAGGAGTGCCTTATTGATTAGATACCCCAGGGTAAAGTTGGGCTAGGCCATTTTAAGAAACACTGGAAGATGGGTCCTTTAGATTCACCAATCCCAAGATATAAATACAATAGAGTAACAAGATGCTTAGTAGAGAGAGAAACCCTATAGAGAAAGTGGAAGAGAGGAGAGAGAAATTGGGGAAAGAGAGAGGAACAGAGGAGAGAACCTCTCCCTCTTTCTTTTTTGCCCTTTTTCTTTTCTTTTTCTTCTTTCTTCTCCTTTTCTTCTTTCTTTTCCTTCCTCTTTTCTTGGCGAAACATGGGACTTGAAATAGGGGATCTCATGGCCGGCATATGTGTGGCGAGGGATGGTGCTAGCCATGGAGGTGCCGTCAGAGGTCCTGCAACCAGCAGTCTAGCAAGGTCCTCGGGTTGAAATATGATCAAGAACCCAAGAAAAATGGGAAAGAAGAAAAGAGGGTACCCCCTTTCCATGATCAAAGCCAACACATTGCCAGTGCAATCCCAACCAATGGTGGCTTCAAAAGTGAGGGAAGGGTTGGAAAAATCAAGCGGATGAAGGAGAAGAGATCATCACCTCATTGCTGGCAAGGGTTGGCCGTAACAATTGAGCGATGGTGGAGTGCATTCGAGATGAATATAACACCGGTGATTTCCAACTTGGGGCTGAGATTTGAGGTGGTTGGCTTCAAAGGAGAGATCAAAGGCTTCAAATATAGGCCAAAAGGGGGGCGGGGTTTAAGCTAGAAATTCGACTCCAAATTGAAGTTGGAGTCTTCACCAGAGAAGGAAAGAAAAGAACATCTTCGGGAGTTCTACTTTCCCTCAATCGGGACTGCACGTGCTGGCTTATATATACATCTTTTAAATTTTTGGGCCTGCTTTAAAAGCCGTGCAGCATCCTTTTGGGCCAAAGGTATAATCTAAGCTGCTGGGTGGGTCAAATGGACCAAGCCCTCTTTATTTGATTTTTGTTACAATGACAATACTGATAGAAAAAGGATAACAAAAATAGGAACTATTATGTTCTATGTCAAATGGCCTAACCAATCCACGTAAAAAGAAAGGATTAGTTCAAGACTTCAAATTAGATGAATAAGAAAATATCCATCCATCCATCCATCCATAACATACATGCATACATGCATCCATACATACATGCATAACATCCATCCATAACATGCATGCATACATGAATCCATCCATCCATCCATAACATACATGCATACATACATCCGTACATACATGCATACATCCATCTGTCCATCCATCCATCCATACATACACATCCATACATGCATAACATGCATAACATACACGCATACATAACATGCATGCATAACATACACGCATACATAACATGCATGCATGCATATATACATACATACATACATGCATACATGTATGCATGCATATATACATACATACATACACATATGTATGTATGCATGTATGTATGTATGTAAGTATAATACACATATGCATATACATATACCTATATATGTGTTTGTACTTGTCTCTGTGTATGCATGTTTTAGCTTTTGTCGTGTATTCAAAATACATGTTTTAGCTTTTGTCAGGTATTCAAAATGAAAGGTGGTTATTCTGTAGTTCATATGTTGCTATAACTGTTTTCGACTTTTATCATCCATGTTTGTTCAAAAAATTGGTGGCAGCTTTAACTAGAAAATGTGATTATTTGTGTTCATTAAACATCCACATGTAGGCAAAAGAGGCCAAGTTTGGGCCTATTCTCCTTTTATATGTCAGGATTTCTAATATGGAGTCTTCTAATAAGAAATGCACATGTTTCCATTTTGTTTATATTTCTGTAAAGACCCATTTTTGCATGTAGGCGGTTGAGGAAGAACTCATCCTTCAGCCACTGAATTGCCACTTTGTTCTCTATCCTCTAATCTAGATAATATTCGGGAGGCAAAGTACAACCATTAAATGTGAACTTGATAATTCAAAAATTCCTTGGTTTCTATGTCTCAAGAACAAAATACCAACTATTGAGCATGCTTCACATTGTTAATTGACCTATGTGGATTTTCTTTTGCAATGATAAATGTCAATTCGTGTATTTATTGAAATCTGATTTTTTTTGTTTACCATATTGCAGATCAAAAAGGAAATTATGCAAAGCCGTATTAATGTTACCTCAAAGGTAGTTAGTCTTCCTGTCCTTGATAAGCAATGTTCATTTCCACATGAATGTTTTCTTCACTAATTACATTGGTTTTCTACGGAAAGAAAGATAATCTGCAAGTGGTCAAAATCTACTTTCAATTTTCTTGATCTAATTATTTGTACTTGATTTGCTAAAGGTTGTAGATTTAATAAACCACACAAATGCGGAAGTCCGACCTTCAGTTTTGGTCAGTGCAACAGCCATTGGTTATTATGGTTCGTGATTTAAATGATTTTCGTTTACATCCAATCTTTCCATTTTCTTGAATCTTTACATAAATGTTTACACAGCTATATGTATTATGTCCATATATTTATCCATGCACCTAATCCACCCCTCTCAGGATCCTGGATTGCTAGGACCTGGGTAATGGCCCTTATATGTGTCTATGCACTCACCGACATGGACAGGTAAAGACACACACACACACACACACACACACACATACATATATACCACCTTGCATTTTTTAAATTGCAAGAAATTTACTGTTCCTACTGCTTCTATCTTAATTTTTTTTGTTAAGCAGTTTTCTTGAAATATTATACTTTCAAAAGTTTATACATGATAATGTTAATTTGTTTAATTTATTAAGTTAGACATGATAATGCAAGAAGCATTGTTAAAAATTACTTGGCTGTGGCTTTCCTCGCTACTCACATGATAGAAAGGCCGCCTAAGATTCCTCGAGGCTCATGGGAGAAGCTTTTTAAAGTGAGGTGTATCAATGGTTCATGTGAGGCATGCATCTTGTACATTGAGTAAATCTTTGTATGGGATGGCTAGATGATGGATCTTTTAATAATATTGCATGACATTGTATATGGACATAAATTCAGACATATGGTAAGATGTGTTCCTATAAATTAGCCATTAAGATCTCTGAAATTTTGGCATGGACATGTGATACTGGGCTAACTTAGGAAGTAAGTGCAAATACAATGCCAACATCCTTTATATTGCTTCTTTTTGCATTATATTTCTTAAATTTGAAACATTTTAAGGAATCCATGTGGCTTATTTCTTATGTCTTGTCTCATCAAGAATCCAACAGCCATCTGTGTCCACCTTTTTAAAAGTTAGTGAGAAATAAATTGGAGTGATGGAATCATAAGCAGTGTATTTAGTGAAATGAAGTAATAAAACTGTTATGTAGAAAGTGTTGTATTGTTACATAATACCATTATGTAATTTTCTTTCCACTCCTGCACATGCTTTACCATTAAAATACTGGATTGGATAACACTGAAAATTGTGTGTTGTGACTACAAGTTTATAACTGTTTGCCTATATACTATAGCTTGTAGTAATGTAATAGATGAAAAGAAAGATACACCTATATAAAAATGTTCTGCTGGTACATAAGTTCAAGGTTTTACATCCTGGTAGGATGGGGGTGTCTTGGTCATCCCGTCCTGTTCTTGTGAGAAAATGGGATTGGGACTCAGAAACCCATCCACATGGAGAGCGAAAAAAAAAGAGAGGAAAGAAAGAAAAGAAAGAAAGATGAAGATAAGAAAAAAGTGAAAGAAAAGAAGACGAAGAAGAAAAATGAAAGAAAGGAAGGAAGAAGAAAAAAGGAAAGAAAAAGAAAGAAAGGAAAGAAGAAGAAAAAGGAGAAAAAAGAAAGAAAGAGATCATAAAAGAAAGAAAAAGGAAAAGAAAGAATGTAGAAGAAAAGAAAGAAAATAAGGAAAGAAAGAAAAAATGAAGGAAAGAAGGAAAGGAGAGAAAGAAGTGGGAGAGAGAGATGAAGGATATCTACTAGGACCATTGTCGGGATGAGATGGGACAATAGGGCATCCCATTTCATGGAGACTCCTCTATCCCATGGGATTTAAAACCTTGCATAAGTTTTCTTTTCACTCCTACACAAGCTAATCATCCATGGTATCATCAAAAGTTTGGATCAGAGTGGGTCAAATAGGGATTGTCGGACCGACCTGAATCGGATGGTTTCGGGCATTCCGAGCTGTCCCCATGGCAAACCGAGATAGTTCAGTGAAGCAAAACGGCACACCGACGGAGGGAGAGGGAAAGAGAGGAAGAGGGAGAGAGAAGGGAGGGGATGGCGTTGTCGAAGGTCAGCGGTGGCCCACTGAGGCTGTCGGAGGGTTGCAGAGCTCTCTGTAGCTTGGCATCACTTGATAGGGCATTTAATCGAGTGAGAAAGAGAGAGGGGGAGTGACGGTGCCGAAGGGAGGTATAGCCGGCGGAGAGCTTGTCAGAGAGTGTTGGGTGGCCGCCGTGGCTATCGGGTGGTGAAAAACGTGTGGGCGGAGCCGTGGAATAGGGGCTACTGCCTCTATAATGCCAGTTAAGCTGGAAATCCCAGTGAAGCTGACACACCTATTTTCGACTTCACTATAATCGGATTTCTAAAAAAATCCCATGAAATAGGGGCAATCACTCTTGTTTTACACTCGCGGTGCTGGAGGCTGTGATTGCACCATCCAATGGCCATGGAGGCCAGCCAGAGGCTCTCCAGTGGCCTCTCCGATGGCTTCCCCTCCTTTTCTTTCTCTCCCTCCTCTCTCTATCTCTCTCTTGGTCGAAGATTGATGGATGAAGCGGAAGCCTTGGTGGCCCTCCGAGCACGCCAGCGGCTTCCTTGTGGCCACCACCGGCATGTCCTCTGGCCACATTCTCCCTCCTTCCCCACTTCTCCCTCCCCCACCCCTCTCTCTCTTTTACTCCTCCCGGTTTCCTTCTCCTCTATGACGGTTCGTGCCAGTCCAGTCTGGTACGGGCTCATACCGTCGGTCGTCCGGCATAGGTTCCTATACCGAGTCCGCCAACCATTGGGTCAGATAAATTTACCAATGCTTGAAACTGTAGTTTGTTGAAGACATTAGCAGTTTCTTGCTAATTTGAAGGAATGTAGCTAATGAAAACAGTTGGATATTTTGATTCTACCTTGTCCCATATGATACACCCAGAGTCATATACAAATCTCTTGTATGGAAGGCTGGCATATAGTCTTTTTCTTTTCTTTTTCCCCCAAAAGAAAATGATCCAGACCAATCCTATTTAAAAGATAGGTAAGCAGGTCATGCTTGTAGGTGCATGTGCATGTGCAAGCATGCACTTATGCAGGAGTGGACCTGTATTAGCTGTGAAACAATCAAATATGTTTTCGTATCTTTGTCCCATTGTGACAACGTGTTATGATGATTAAATTAGTGTACATTTATATTTTGTGCACATAAGCATACTGCATGAACACATGCAAGCATGAAAATAGGACCATGCTATTGCATGTGAATATGACAAATCTGTGTTTGTGTTTTTCCCCCTTTAACTATGATACAATAATATGAGAAATAAACTGATAATTGTATCTTATGCATATTTATGTATTTAATGTTAAGGATGGCATCATCCTTATCTAAAATCTAAGCATGATTTGCAGGAAGAGGGTGTCTTCATAATGATGGTTCAGTAGTCTTGTGCTACTTCGTAGTAATAATTTATGGACTAGAGTTAGATAACGAATTTCATTTCTTAAGTCCAAAGTTATTATGAAAGGGGATAAGGCCCGACAACATGGCATCAATATATAAATTATAGGACTAGCTAAGACCATGGTATTCCGTACCGGCCCGAACCGGCCGGTACATCCCGTACCGTACCGGTAGGGAACTGGCACGGTTCAGATTGATTTTTTGGTACATGGTCCTAATCGGATCGTACCGGTCGGTTCGGTATGGTATGGACCCGAACAACGCGAAACCAGATGGTTCAGTCCGGTTTGGTGTGGTACGGGTCTAGTTTGGTGTGGTTCAGCATAGTTCTCTGTTTTTTTTAGTAGTGGTGGGTGGGAATTTTTTTGATTTTTTTTAATGTCGGTACGTATCTGTACGGTATAGTATGGTACCGTACTGAGCAGGAACTGGTACGGGTCTCGGTACCAGTTCCTGAAATCTTGGCTAAGACATTCTTATTTATCAAGTTGCAAGCTTGTATTTTCGAAAAATAGAAAGAAACATCTTCAAAGTATGGGTACACAATATTTTCCAAACAAGCATGCTTTCAGTTACCTTAAACAAGTGATAAGCCATGTTGCTTTTAATTATGTTTACTTTAATCGAACTTAATAATTCTAAGAAAAACAAACATATTATAACTTGTCTTTTTGAGTTATGTTCTGATCTAGGTATACTTCCTACTTACTTTCTTACAGGCACAAGTGAAACTCAAGTCTTTGATGAGACTAGTCCTTCAGGAAATGACTACCTATCAGAGGTGATGGATTATCAGCACATATGTTTTCTTGCTGAAGCTTATTACATAGTTTAATAAAAGAATGGTGGCATATTCATGATCTACCTGAATTTCTACTACTTATTCTTCCTCTTGGTTAATTCATGGTTACATTCAACATGAGTGTTGGAATTCTAGATAGGTTGATGTTATTGACAAACAAATGATACATTCATTTGATAATGGATGTAGATAAGTGTTGAAGAAGTTCTATGTAGGATCGAAATGCAGTTAACTAGGAATCATTGCTTTACTTAACTGAAAATTGTCTGGTCATTTATGAAGTTGTATGCTTATATCGGGTACTTGTGTTTTGTTACTATTCTACATTCTTTCTTTGTGATTGTTCTGAAGAACAACCATATTCAGCATGTGCAATGGATGGGATTATTTAGGAAGAAACTGTTGATCTATGGCTGTGAATAATACCTGTAGGAGTAAATCTTAAAAATGATGTGGTAAAAATCTTAAAAATGATATGGTAATATGTATAAGATTAATTTTAGATAATGTGAGCTGGGAGCAGCTCCAAAATCCCAGCTGCTTTTTCTGTATTGTCGTACGTAATTGTGGGTTCTAGACCGACCCTTCCCCTGCACTGGTATCGGTGGCTGAACCACAATTGCTAGTGATGAGAGTCCTCTTTTCGGACAACATATACAAAGAAACCAGCCAACAATCAAGTTTTTAGTGAATAGTATTTCTTTCATCAGCTTCTAGAATGGCAGTAGGATCAGAACAAGTGGAAGGAGATGGTTCGAGCACAAGCAGGTGGGGATGGGTTTTCTGTCCAACCAATTATTATATCCCATTTTAAGTGGTGCTCAATTACCAAGTCACTAGTTCTAGAAAAGATAAAATTTGTTTATTCTTTAAAAATATAGATTTATTTTATCAATTTATGGTGATGAATGAGGTAGTTTATGATGTGCATTTATACTTATAAATGGGTTTGAGAAGGAAGGAGGCGACTAACATAGGTTGTGACCATGGAGTGATGATTTTGGGTGCGATGCAAAGTGAAGGGGCGAGGGGTGCCAAGATTGAAGCAGTGTCTAACTGGTGGTTACCTTGATGTATTTGCTCATAAGAAATGTTTGTGGGTGGTCCAGTAGTTGATGAAGAAGCACTTTCAAGATGAGCAAGAAAAGAGTACCAGAAATAAGCAGAGATTGAGCATTGGGTAGCTAAGCCATCTTCATACCACTCGAGAGATCTGGAGGATTATGAGATGTTGGATCTAGATGACATGAAGGAAGCTTATATTCAGGGTACATACAGGATAGTTTGAATGACCAGTGATAGGGTGAGGAGGTTGGTAGGCATATGGCTCAACTTTTGGGCTCTCGTATATGAGGTAGGTTCTGGTTTGGGGTCTACCAGGATAGATCCAGGTTATAGGAGGAGCCAATCATTCAGAGAGATTGTTGGTAAAGGTGACAACCGTATAGTCTTTATGTTTGGAGTCGTCACCAAAAATATAGGAAAGAAGCCTAGAGATATACCGATAGGGCCTACCATTCATGAGCTAATCTGCATCTTCCCTAGTAGAGAACGAAAGTAGTGAATGATTGATGCTACATTTATTAAGGATAAGCAAAAGGAGATGTAAAGAGGTATTGCTTCCTGCTTCCATTTCAACCGTATCCTTGCAAATGCCACAAACAATGCCTACTACCAATCTGCTATTAGCTTTATCCGGAGAGCAGGTCATGGTGTAGATCCTCCTGGAATGAAGGCATTGGAATCATAATTTAAACAACCTCAAACATTAGGAGAAATCCCTCAAAACTATAAAAAATGTAAACATAAGAAAAGGATGTATCACTTCTAAACTAGTATGCTAGAGCATATCGAGTATTGGTATGTATGAACCAATCACCATATTGGTCGGTACAGCAACCAAACTTGATCAATAGACCTTGTTAAAATATTAAGCATAGATTATGGCTTGTGTATTTGAAATGACTACTAAATACTGAGCTTGTAAAAGTTTGATGCTATCATAAGAAGTATCACCTATGTTATTTTGTTAGCCTACTGTACTTTATAGATGCTTTTTTCACATGTACATTTAAGGGTAAATTACAAGAATGCCCCCTTAACTTTAGCTCGATCTCACTTATATCCTCTTATTTTAAAAAGTATCAAACTGGTCCTTCTAGTTATCGATATAATTCAATGTGGTCTTGCCATTCGCTTACTTGCAAATGAAGTTAGTTTGCCATTTCAATGGACAAAAATACCCCTCGCTCAAATATGAGGGGGAGAAAGGGACGAAGAAGGGGTGGAGGGGGAAGAAAGGGTCACCGGCAAGGAAGGATGGAGGTTTAGGGAGCCTTCATGTTGGGGAAGGATGGGGTCGCGGAGATCAACATGGAGGGGGATGGCAGTGTCTAAGGCCTCAGGAGCGGGATTGGAGGAGAAGGGATGAGGAGGAAGGGGAGGGGTTGCCGGTGTCGTGGCAATGAAAGGACGAAGGTGGAGAGAGCCACCACGGAGGCAGAGAGTGGGGTCACAAAGGTTGATATGGAGGGGGATGGTGGCATTGAAGGCCTCATGGATGGTATTGAAGGAGGATGAGGAGATATGCATATATAGCTGTCTATCTTAGAATTTTTTGTATGCAATGTCTTTAAGATATACATTGTCCTCTCCCCTCTCTATTCTATGCAGAGAATCAAAGTGGGAATCTCTATGAATTTTTCTTTCTATGCATATTGTCCTTTTTATAAAGTGTTATAACTATTATGTTCGTTTTGATGATAAGGGAGATTATAACCACCTGATGTTTATTGAATTAGGCTTAGAGATATGAGAAGAAAGATCTATTATTGTGTAGGAAAGAATGGCAATAACCAAAGAACAACAGAACAACCAAAGCAAAACCAGAGAACTTAAGAACAGACATTAGCTAGTACATAGTGGTTCTCAAGCAGAAAAATCAAAACAGAAAGGAATAAATAGAAGTAGAAGAAAAGGACCAGTTTCTTCAAATGGGCCTCGCAATTTTATCTCATGGATACGGCTTCTTCGCACTTAACTTTAAAAGAATTTTAAGACTCAGAAGAAATTTTGACACTAACAATGGAGACCAAGAAAACCCATCATTTTGCTATGCTCTTCTTGGAATAGAAGCTGAGACAATAGCTCTTTTTGGCAATTAAGAAGGTCCAATTAGATAAGAAATGGACGTTTAATCATCAAGATGGAATGTAATGAGTTGTTTGATTTTATTCCAGATTTTTGATAATTCAAGAAGCAACTTTGGAGAGCCTAGTGAAAACCAATCTTTGAATAGAGATAGTTCTTTCAAAGCAATGGAGGTGATCGAAACTCTCTTGTTCAAGAAGATCATAGCATTTCTTTCTTCCCAACATGCTCAAGCCATAGTAGATAAAAGCATGAGGATGATCTGTCCTATAGGTTTTGGGAAGAATTTTACTCTCTAGACTAAGAAAAGGAAGATTACAGGTGCAGAATTCCAAAAAAATTACAGATCGCCTTCTAGATCGAAGAGAAAGAAATACACGTGGAGAAGGGATGGTCCACAGATTCCTCTCCATGTCCACACAAAGGGTAGCTACCAAAATTGTCCTTTCTCCTCAACAAATCCCTTGTATTAAGCCTTTTCTTCCACCAAAGGCATAAGAAACATCTCACCTTCAAGAGGGCATTAAGGGTTTATAAAGATTTGGCAAAGATGCATTTAATACCCCTAAAGCTGATGAATTTATAATAGGAAGCCGTGGTGAATGTGGTTTTTCCATCTAAATTCCAGCAAACTTGATCACTGTCTTGATTTCAATTGACACAGTGAAGGAGTAAGATTAGTTTGTTGTATTCATCAATAACATGTGACTGTTGTTTTCTATTTCTCATTATTTCATTATACTTCACCTTATAAAACATATAAAATTATACCCAAGGAACATAATTGACTCAAACAATTCATAACTCTCATAATGCAATTAAAGAAATGGTGGAATAGTATTACATAAAACACCGAATCTTATAATTAATACATCTGACTGTTATCAATTAGAAACATAAAACAGATTAAAGGATGAAAGAATCGAAAAATCGATAACCAATAACACTAAGAAAAAGATGCAAAAGAAAAGAAAGACGTCTTGTATTTATGAAATGAACATCTAATACAAACAAACACCATCCTCGTTACCAAAAAAAAAGCACACCATCCTTAACTGAAATTTTTTTATACAAAAAACACCATCCTTTTCCTTTCAAAACAGAAATTTTACTAATAAATTTGGGGCAGGATTGGAGGTGTATGTTTTCTTTGATCTATCATCTCTTTTGCTTTCTTTCCGAAAGGATAAGAAAATGTAACTTGATTGAGATGCCTCCATGGAGAAGGTCCTCCATGATCTCCTTCTCCCTCCACGCCCCCGGCCCCTCCTTTTCCTCCCTACTTGATTTGGGGTTTCTTCTTCTTCTCCTTATTTGCTTTAAGATTTATTTGGTATTAAGGGTAGTTTGGATATTTTATAAAGTAATAGTACCATGTGGTGGTCATGTGATACCATTTCATTGACGAAGATAGACAGCTGGACCATATTGGAATATATTTATAATTAGAAGGATCAGTTTGACACTTTTTATGTTGGATTAGGCGGTTTCATGCATTTAGTTATAAAATTTTTGTCATATGCAGTGGAAATAAACATAGATTAAAACATTTTTAATTGAAGCATGCATTAGATTTGATCTATAAACCACCGAAAATAGATCTATGATACTAACATGATCACGCATCTAAAATCTGATTCTAAAACATAATCAAGAGGAGGTCTGATCTCCTTACCTTTGTGCAGGTCGATCTACACCGCAGCCAATGATCATGGATGTTTGGGTTCTTCGAGCCGCATAAGCATCCGGCCTCTACAAGTATCCACATGAGGTCTTAATCTGATCAGAGGTTTCTTGCAGAGATCGCTTTCTGATAGTTGATTGAAGATCTTTTTCAATCTCTCAGACCCTCTTAGAGAACTATTGGAGATCTTCAATCTCTCAGATCCTCTTAGAGAAGTATTGGAGGAGAAAGAGAAAGAAGAACCCTTTCTTTTCTCTCTTCCCAAAACCCAACGCCACAAAGAGGACCACGCCTAGATGTCTCACGCTCAGATAGATCTCATGCCATTTCTTTTTTTTTGATGATAGAAATTTGATTTCTATCCTATGTGGCGCGCCCCCTTTTTTTCTCCTTTTATTAAGTGTCCAAAAGGAGCAGATAAGGATAATTCTTATCCCATAAGAATTTGAATTCAAATTGAATTCATCCATATCCAAGAGGAGAAAGAGGGAGGTGTGGAGAAGCATTTTGGGTGCAAGTTTTCTCACGTAAAAACCAGGTTTGTGTGAGGAATATGGGCGGCTTCATATGGTGCAGCACTAGGGAGAGAGTCCTAGTCCAATGGAACTCTCTAGGTGCTCAATTAATTTTTAACCAATTAGGATTTGATTGCACCCAAGAAGAGGTCAAATCCTAATCCAACTAGAAATCCAATCCTTAATTAGATCCTAATCCAATTAGAAAATTAGTTGCACCCAAATCCCAATCAAATCAAGAATTGATCTCCCTTGCAATTGGGTTGTCTCATAACTTAATTAGGCTTGATCTAATCAAATCCAAATCAAACCAAATTGAATCCAATTCAATTAGACTTGATCTTGACCTCATTGCTCGATCAAATTGAGCCAAATAGTAATTCAATTGCTAATTAATCCTCCATGACTCACCAACTCTTGGTGAATTACTTTATTGCAATTTTTGCATTGGATTAATCATCAATCACATTGATAATTAGTTTCAATTGGGATACATAATCGCTAAGCAACTATCTGATTAGTAAAAAATCTCTATTGTGTGTGATCCCATAGATTCTATTTTGTCTGGTAGTGAGATATACTATAATCCCTATCACAGCATCATTGAAACTCCTTTCAATGGGTTGAAATGATTCCAACTCTGTCCATCAAGGATCATTGATCACAAGACGATGCTCGATGAGTCTCACAATCCATCAGTGACACTTAGCTGTATGTAATGGCAATCCAGTAGAATGAAAGTATTGAACCTTCAGATGTAGTTATTGTATGATTCAATCATTCTATCGTGAGTCCCGACTCGACGGAGGTCATGAAAAACTCATCAAATCCTAACATCGGTCATATGCAAGGTTGGCTCGACTCAAGTTCATTCCTAAATTTTTGTGAAAATCTTTTTATAATATTTACACTTCAATCGAAGATTTTCTGAACTCAATCTTGTGAATCGCATAGGACTTCTCTTTTTCTATCAAGATTGATAGATTCCATCTAGGTGCATCCCACTCCTAACAATGAACTTGAATCCACTGTAACCAACATACACCGTAAGGATCCAAATGGTTAAGAGTTCAAGTTTATATATAGTCAAATTAGAGTAGCCTCACTGCGAATAGCCAAGGCACCGCAGGTCAAAGGACCATTCACACCACTGCAGCATTGAGCAAATCACTGACGAGTGAGCAAACATCCAAGTGGTTTCTCGTGGTGGTCATCAGTGCAAGTTCTCTAACAACCACCTACACTCTCACCCCAGTGTCTCCACACTATAGATTTGGGACACATCTATCCGGAAGAAAAGTGATCCATGCACCAATCTAACTAAATCGATCACCATCTTCCATGATGATCTTTCGATTGAGAGCTTTTAGGAATTAACCATCAATAATATATGTCCCAAATTCTCAACACTTTGAGAATATATATTATTATTTGTTAATTTCGTGGACGAATCATGGATACATAAAATATGATTGGAATAAAAACTATCAATTTTATTAATGAATAAAATTTATAAGTGCAAATTTATGCCTTGGAATTACAATATGCGTTAACTAACAATTTGCTTCTAGGGCACAAATCTAACATTTTAAAGTACAGGAGTGTAAGTGAAACTGAGTTAAAGTTAAGAGGATGTTTTTGTAACTTATCCTAAATTTAATTATACATGTATGTGCAATAATATATACATATGTTTGTATATGTGTGCATGTACATATGTATGATATTATATACATGTCTATATCTTTACGTGTATAAATATTTCTTGGCATGTCATAGCAGTGTCATATCCTACATTTTCAAGATTTGTCATATTGAAATATTTGTATTCTCCAAGGTTGGTTGTACACGTATCAGGATCCATATTGGTTGCCTGGTGGTACAATATGGTACAATATTGGCACAATGTTGTTCTGATTCATTTTGAATTTTTTTTTTCTCAAATTTTGAATAGAAGTTGGTATACGGTTTGCCGAGTTCAGTTTAGAATTTGAAAAAAAAAAAGTAGAAAGTTCGAAACTGAAAATAAAAAAGTTTTCCTATGTTCCACTCTCTCTCTTGTTCTGAAATGAAGAAGGCGGGGGAGAAGGGGAGAGGGAGAAAAAGAGAGAGGAAGTGAAAGAGAGGGAGAGGTGGGGGGAGATTAGTCTGGTTTGGTATGCCTATTCATCTCTATGATTTAAAGGCTGTGTTATTTGTGGTTTGAGAGGTCAAAGGATGTTAATTTGCACTAACACTCATTTTTCAGGTCCAAGGTTGAACATTCTTAAACTATGATTTGGTTAAAAGACCTTTATATTCTTCCTTTGCTCTCTCCCCCTTTTCCTTGATAGACTCTGAATTGGTTGCTATCATGCTTTCTAAGTACAAAATTTGGTGGAGTTATCTAAACTATCATGTTTGCAAAGATACATCTAACATTTGCTTCTTACTCATGTGTTACTTGAAGGCAAGGTTTGCCGTACCAGTTTTTGACATCGGTCCATACCGACCGTACCAAAATATACTGGTATGTGGTACAAGGGGCTTACCAAGCACTTGGTATGCTGAATTGGGTACCATACCCAGCATGCCTACACTGTATTAGGATTGTATAGGTATTTGTCCAGTACTGAGATGGCAAATCTTGGTTGGAGGAAATATTTGATAAAAAGTGAGCAGTTATTTTGGTTAGATGGTATTTATATGGGACTTATTCATTCTATAAAGTTGTGGATCAACTTCAAATGATATTGAGAGGAGTTTGTTTTTATGTTTGGTTATCTTAGTTTTATATGAGGAACTTGTGAGAGAATGGTAACAAGGTCTCTATCTTGCAACTCTCGTATAAGTTAAACCTAATGTGCTTATTTAAACTTTTCGACAGGGAACATTTTCAGAAAATTTTCCTGTTCTGTAAGATTGATCATTATTTGATATTTAATTTTTGGCTCACATTACATTTTTTGAAAATTATGAAGACAAACATGCTTATCCCTATTCTTTGGCACCAAACCTGGTCTGTTTTGGTCTCAATAGTCAAAACCATTTCTTCTATGAGCACCTTTATATTCTTGTAGGCAAAAACAGAAAAAATTCATAAACAATAGTAAACTATTTATATAGGTTATAGAACTCATACATTGGATTTAGCACACAGGATGTGTTTCTTTTGGGACCACCTGTTTTAATTGAGTTAATAATGCCTGATTAAAACTCTTTTACATCTGAAAAATAAATTTACCAAGTGGATGTTAAACCTTCTTGTTACTTGTTTTCAAGGATTGTTTAATTATCTGTTGTGCATTAAAAAACATTTCCAGGTTTGTAGAGAGTGGGAAACAAAGGCACATAACGTGGATAATGGTGTTAGATTGGTACTTATTCGTATTGGTGTCGTTCTTGGCAAAGATGGAGGTGCTCTGGGTTTGTTCAATTCCTCTTTAGTGTTATCCTTCATACTCCTTAACTTTTGAGTTGATATTCATGCATGGGGAATGAGCAATTTGCTTATTCTTTTTGCTGAATATAATCGTTACAGAATATTAAGGACACAATAAATAATTTATGATACTTTATTAGTCCAACTGCCTGATAACCATCATGATTAATCATTCACCATCAAATTCTGTTTTATTTGATGAATCTTTTTTTGGCAATTTGTTCTTTTGATAGTTGACTCTGTAATTTACAACAAGTTTAACCAAACCATTTATCTACCGCTACCATGTTAAGAACCAACTAAAACTAAGCTCAGCAATCGGAACCTTACTCATCTTTGGAAAAGGGTTGCTTATTTGCAGTGCTATATGTGCAGTTTGTTGGAGGCGTGAATATACAACATTTGTTACATGACAAATTTTGAGTTGTATCATTGTATTGGGTGAATAAATGTACAATACTTGTTCTCCCGAGTGACATGGCTATGGAGTATGGACTATTCTCAATGGGCCATTCAGTTTAATTTGGTTAAAGCACTCTTGCTACAAAAACAAGGTCTAGCCTATGGACTGATCTACCAAATAGCTAACTAACTAACTAACTATTAAACAAATAAATAAATAAATTCCATTGTAATTAAGCACTCCTTTTATGGAAGCTTCCTCAAATCTTTGTTCAGCACCCCCATACCACCTGAATCTAACATCACTGCATTCTTATTGACAAATTCTACAGCTGATATGTTTTAAATAATTTCGCATCTTGACCTAATAGGGATCATTGTTTGCATGATCTTCATGCTATTGACCTTTCGTTGCATGATACCATGTTCTTTGAAGAAAACTAAAGGTATGTAACAAATGCTTTTTTTAGGACCGTAAACCATCCACAAAAAGTACTATACTATTTAGTTGGGGAACTAAAGTCCGCAATCTCAGTATCGAGTATTGTACTACTACCTTACCAGTTTGGCATGATACGGCACGCACCCTCTACTGAAATAGCCGTCTAACCAGTTTTTCATACTTTTTATCTTGGTATGCCTTGGTAAGGTCAAGATGCCTTGGTATGCTTTGGTATGGGGTGGTACGGCTCAGTATGGATAGTACAGAGCCTGTACCAATCCAAACTTGAGTTTTGTAGCTATTCCTAGTTGATATGGCAAATCAACAAATAACTAATAATTAAAATGTATACCTTAATGAGCTAGCCATTTGAAACTATATCTTTCATGTTGGTGTCTTAAGAATCCATCTTTCATAGAGAAATGGAAGCAAACTATATTATGGATACCAAGGTTCATCATCTTGGTACAGGACCCATACTAGTATTATCCTATTACAACATTGATATGTGGTACAATATGAGACGGCGAGGCATACTGAGTATCAAAATGATATGAGACTGCATATCGGTTTGGTACCGGTATGATAGGGTATGATAGTTCATCTGGAGAGCTTCAAGGCTTTCATGCTCCATGGAGCAAGTGATGCAATTCTGTGTCAAGCCTTCCCTTCTACCCTTAAGAAGGTGGCTCGAGATTGGCAATTGGGTTTGAAGTCGGGCTCCATCCATTTGTTCGATCTATTGAGTCGATCGTTTGTTGCCCACTTCATTTGCGGCAAAGGGAGCTGTCAGGAATTCGGCTCCTTGGTGAACATTAAATAGAGGGAAGGAGAATCCCTCTATAACTATGTGAACCGCTTCAATGCAGCCGCCCTAGAAGTGCACGATCTAGACCAATTGGTCGCTATAATTGCCTTAAATGGGAGACTTTAGAAGAATTCCCTTCTTTACTCTTTGGAGAAGAAATATTCGAAGAATTTTGCAGAGATGTTGGATCAGGCTAAAATGTATGCCCAAGTTGACGAAGCTTTTGAAAAGCATGAAATCTTGGCCAATGCTGTGGCTGAAGAAAAAGAAGAACTGAAGTTATCCCCGATCCGAGAGGATGCCCCAGGGGTCGGTAGCGTGCCTCGGCATTGGCGATCAAGAACCCTCACAGCTGACGACCTAGAAGTCCATGGGGGCAATGTCGATCGTCACCAAGACACTGGTCCCCACCAAGGAGGTTTACTAATTATACTCCTTTGAACACCTCTCGCACTCAAGTACTTATGGAGATCGTGAGTAGCTATCCACAACAAAAAAAATATGGTCTTGGTTAGAAAACTATAGTCAGAAGAGATAGTCTCTCCCATCAAGATCATGGCCACGACAGTGAGGACTGCATCCAGCTCTAAGATGAGATTGAGGAGTTTATTTGGTGGGGCTGGCTGGATCCTTTCATCCGCTGCATAAGGCATCCAGAGCTGCCTTGATAGGAGCAGCTAGCAGAGATCTGACCCACGACGGGAGTGATCAATGCCATTATAGGGGGGCATGGCAAAATATATCTCAGGGAGTTGGTTAAAAGGCAGAGGTCAGAGAAAGTGATTACCTTCTTCGAGGAGATGCAGAAGGGATCCAGTTCTGCACAATGATGCAGTAATTGTATCTTTAAATGTCGCAAACTATGATGTATGCCGCATCTTAGTAGATAATGGAAGTTTAGCCAATGTCTTGTTTTACGATGCTTTCTCCAAAATGAAAATTTCTCTGGATCGGTTGGGTAGACTAGATTCCCCCTTGTAGGCTTCAGTAGAGACACCATACCGATCGAAGGGGTCATAATCCTGTCAGTCACGACTGGACAGGAGCCTCGATAGTCTACTACCAATATTGATTTCTTGGTCTTCAGAGCATCCTCTGCATATAACGCTATCCTGGGATGATTGGAGCTGAGCGCTTTTAGAGTTGTAGTGTCGACCTATCATTTGTTGATGAAGTTTCTGACAGACATGAAGTCGGAAAGGTCCGTGGAGATTAGGCACTAGCTTGGCATTGCTATATGATCACCCTCCAAGGGGTGAGATCACCCATTGCTCTTCCTATTGAGGGGCCAGATACTTGTAATGAGCTAATCGAAGAGCAAGGGGAGCTGGTGGAGTATCTCGTAACGATTCCATTGAATGATGGAAATGAAAGACACGGTTCAAATAGGATCAAACCTAAACTAGGTAATCTGAAACCAGTTAATTTCTTTTTTATAAAAGAATGCAAACATTTTTGCCTGGTAGGCCGCAGACATGCCTGGGATTGACCAAGAAGTTATGGTACATTGACCGAGCACCGACCCTTTACACCGATCTATTAAGCAGAAGAAGTGGAGCTTTGCCCCAGAGTGGCAGAAAGCTATTGTCGAAGAGGTGAACATGCTAATTAGCATTGGCTTTATTAGGGAAGTGATTTACCTTGACTGGCTCGCAAATGTGGTTCTTATAAAAAAGGTGAACGAGAAGCGGTGGATTTGCATACTTCACCGGCTTGAACAAAGCTTATGGAAGGATAGCTATCCTCTATCTCGGATTGATCAATTGGTGGACACCACATCAGGCCATAAGCTCCTCACTTTCATGGATGCCTTCTCTGGTTATAACCAAATCTGGATGGTGCCTGAAGATGAGGAGAAAACTATCTTTGTTATTGATCAAGATTTTTTCTATTACAGGGTCATATCCTTTGGTTTGAAAAATGTAGGTGCCACTTGCCAATGGCTGGTGAATAAAATCTTCAAAGAACAGATTGGTCGGAATATGATGTATATGGATGATATATTGGTCAAGAGTCGAGCTCAAACAACTGCATCGCTAACCTCTAGGAAACCTTCAAAGGTCGATCTATTATATCAGTAGAATCCTTCGCGATGTAGAGACCAGATATACGAGGCTTGAAAAGTTGATCTATGCCCTTACTCTATTGAAAACTCTGACCTTTCGAGCCCACACTATAGTACTCCTGATCGACCAGCCTTTCAAGTCAGTGCTGCATTGGTTTGACACTATCGATCGCATGGTCAAGTGGGCGATTAAGCTAACTGAATTCGATGTGAAATTTCAACCATGCCCTTTTATAAAGGCACAGGTATTAGTTGATTTTATTTTGGAATGTACAATTTTGAAGGAAAGTGCCTAAGGAGGTGAGCTAGCAAAAGAAAATCTACCTAAAGAACTCAAGGAGTTATGGGTTATGCATGTAGACGGATCATCAAACTTCATCGAATTGGGAGCAGGTTTGATCCTTACTGGACTAGGACTGTCATAGAAATGCTTTGCACTTTGAATTCCAAACTGCCAGCAATGAAGCCGAGTATGAAGCTCTTATTGTCGGGCTGAAAATTGAAGAAAGGGTACAAGAGTTGAAGATCTGCAGTGACTCCCAACTTGTGGTCGGACACATCAGAGGGGACTATCAGGCTCGAGAACAAAACATGAAGAGGTACCTGTAGAAGGTAAAGGATCTAATCTCAGTATTCACTAGTTTCGATATTCGGTAGATACCAAGGTCGGAAAAGTCCAGAGCCGACCTACTAAGTTGGCAACTTCGGCATCGGTGGGACCTGCCTAAGGAAACCTTTGAAGTTGTGATAGAATCCAGCATTAAAGAGTTCGATTCAGTCTTACAAGTTGATAACGAGCCAAGTTGGATAGATCCATCTATCCACTTTCTTAAGGATGGGACATTATCATTGGATTCGAAGGAAGCTTGGAAACTCAGGAACCAAGCATCTTACTCTTGGAAACTCAGGAACCAAGCATCCTGCTGTGTCCTTTATGAAGGCAAGCTATATAGGAGGTTCTTTTTTCTTTACTGCTTCTCAAATGTTTGCGTCCCTTTGAAGTTGATTATACTTTACGAGAAGTGCATGAAGGAATATGTGGGAACCATCTAAGAGGTAGGTCACTGGCCTATAATGTGCTCCGACAGGGATAGTACTGGCCTAAAATGCAACAGGATGTAGCTGATCTGACAAAATGGTGTGATCAATGCCAGTGGAATGCAAACACCCAATACTAACCTGTCGTACTATTGACTCCTATCGGTGCTCCTTGGCCCTTCGAATAATGGAGGATGGGCATCCTTGGTCCATTCCTCCAAGCATCGGGTCAATAAAAGTTTTACTCATCGCCATTGATTATTTCATCAAATGGGTGGAAGTCGAGCCTCTTGCCCGTATTACCGAATTCAAGGTGAAGGACTTTGTGTGGAAGTCCAATGCCATTTCAGTCTCCCATGAGTGTTTATTACGGATAATGATCGTCAGTTTAGTGGAGCCCGATTTGTCAAATTCTGCCATGACCTGGGCATCTTGCACCACCTTACATCGATAGGACATCTCCAGATCAATGGGGAGATTGAAGTAACTAATCGAACTCTTCTGCAGGATTTGAAAGTCAGGTTAGACCGTGCCAAGGGGTCATGGGCCAATGAGCTCCATCATGTGCTTTGGGCCTACAGAACTACTCAGAGAACAACCATCGAAGAGATCCCTTTCAGCCTCTCTTTTGAAATGCTGGCGGTCATCCCTATGGAGATCAGACTCTCCTCCTTACGAGTTGAAAGCTACGACAACTAGAGTAATTTAGAGATGCTCCGAGCAAACCTGCATCTACTTGAAGAGGTTCATAAAAAAGCTCAAGTCAGGATGGTGGCCTATCAACATAGGGTCGCACGGAACTACAACTCCCATGGCCGTAGCAAAGAATTCAAGGTCGGCAGCCTAGTACTGCGCCGGATTGAAGTATCTCAACCAAATGAGCAGGGAATGCTATCTCCAAATTGAGAAGTTTTTTATCGAGTGGACGAGGTTGTTAAGCCTGGAACTTACCACTTGAAGCAACTAGACGTAATCCCACTACAACACCCTTAGAATTCGTGCAATTTATGGATGTATTACCTATAAATAAATACTCTCAATAAAGTTTTTTTTTTCAAAATGTCTTGCAAATAAAGGCCTTTACTGCAACATCTTGAATAAAGAAGACCTCACCCAAGCCACAATGAGTTCCTCGAAGGTGCTTCATTTTCGAACAAATATAGCCACGAAAAGGGCACTTCGTCCTAAGATGAATATAGCCACAACAAGTTCCTCGAAGGTGCTTCGTCTCTGGATGAATATAGCCACGAAAAGGGCACTTTGTTCCAAGATGAATATAGCCACGATGAGTTCTTCGAAAGTGCTTCATCTCGAGATGAATATAGCCACAAGAAGGGCACTTCGTCCCAAGACGAATACAGCCACAATGAGTTCCTCGAAGGTACTTTGTCTCCAGACGAATATAGCCATGAGAAGGACGCTTCATCCCAAGACAAATATGGTTACGATGAGTTTCTCGATGCTTCATCTCCGAACAATATAGCCATAAGAAGGGCGCTTCATCCTAAGATGAATACAGCCATGGTGAGTTCTCCAAAAGCACTTCATTTCCGAATAACTACAAGGACATCTAATGACTTTGGCGACTAAGGGGTAAGCTAAACCTCGGGAACTCGAAAGTCGAAACATAGCAAGAAGTCCTTTGATCTCAGTGCCACACCCAATTTAAAAGGAGCCCTAAGCTACTTAAACTTAAGGAATGAGGTTCCTACTAATGCGTACTCAACGATTGCTCTAACGATGTAGGGTCATACTATCGACAAATAAATGCAAAATGATAATGTAAAGCTAAACCACATAAACAGAAGACAAAGATAGAGTGGATAAGGACAAAGCAATATTTTATTAATCTTAAAAGCTGGAGTAACCGATTATGATGCTTACAAGCCAAGATGGCAAAATGTAATTTATAAAGCCGAATTGGCAAATGAAAATACAAAGTTATGGTCGATCCTAGACCTTAGAAGCTGGATCATCCCTCACTTGAGAAGGTCCCTCATCTTCATCTGCTACACCAACAACGATTGTAGGAAGCTCCGAATCAGTAGGTGGCATCTTTTTAAGGTCAGCATCGATTTCTAGGAAAAGTCGCCTAGCAAATATTTATATTTTCTGAAGTCAATCTGGTAAGTTGTCAGAGATGACTTAAACACCTTGGTAATGAACTTGATCTGATTCATGACGCACAAGATAATCTCCACATGCCAAGAGATAAAATATCTAGCATGTGGGATGCCAGATAATTGGTGCCAATCCCCTTGGCTCAACTAGCCAAGGGTCAACCCAATCCAGACCAATTTAAGTCTTGAGTCCAATTAGGTTTAATTAGCCCAAATTAAGAATCAAATCGAATCCGATTCGAATTTAAGAGTTAGGGTTTGCAACACGTGATAGCATGTTCATCTTGCAAATATGATCTAATCCAATTAGATCTTTGATAAATTTTCTTTGTATGTGACCCATTGGGTTTTATATCTAGCTAATAGTAGGTCTGAGTATAAGTTGATCTGATTTGATTAGAATCCTTTCTAGCCGATTTAGGTCCAAACGTGCTAATCCGATTTCAACAATTAGAATTCTTTCTAATTGACGATTGAATTAAACTCTTTAATTCGATCAAACCTATAAGACAAGATTGATGTCTAGTAATGTATCACGTCTATCCAGAAGATATAAAATTTTGATAAAAATACCAAAAATATCCTTCAGTGGCAAGTTACCGTGCAATTGAATTTTGCGATCATACTGTATCCCGAATATGACTATGGATATGGAATCATGTCAAATTCAATTTCATATTCATATTTTTCTCAATCTTATAATGATGATTCGATTAATGAAATATTAGAAATACTTTCTAATTTTTATTCTGCTTTGATCAAAGTCTTTTTGAATCATCATTTGATTAAAGCAAGTAGGATGCGATCTTCTCTTACTAGGAGTGATCGATTTTATGTTGACCTACTCACAACCTCCGTACATAATCTGCCATATTCAGAACACTCCGTACATGACTAAGTCATGAATGAATATGAACCAAAATATGGGTTCATGTATACAAGGTTCTATGGTAGTCTCAGGTTAAAGGATTACTTGCACAACTTTCACTAAAAAAAATATCTTCTAACAGGTAAGTAAGACTTTATAAGATGTTCTCATGACGGATCAATTCAGTGAACTCATTCTTTAATGAGCACCCACATTCTTGTATTAGTGTCTCCACACAAGTGATTGTGAGATCAATTACCCTCTCTTTCGAGCATATATAGGATGTGCCAGTCTTACCGAAAATATTGATCTCCAAATCAATGATCCATCGATTGAGAATATTCTAGATTAGGGTTTTAGAGTTTTAGGTCTCACTGGTATGATCTCATTATAATCCTAAAATCATTGCCTTAATTTATGGGGTTCACCATAAGCTTAACAAATATAAGATGCAACATATGATGAAACATAAATACCTTTTATTTATCCATAAAGTGTTGCTCAGGGGGAGTCTGGCTTGGTTTGTTGCCTTCATCGTTCTCTTTACGGCTTAAAATAGTCTCCGTGGGCTTGGTTTGGGAGGTTTAGCACAGTCATTCAACAATTTGGTATGGTTCATAGTGAGGTGGATCGTTCTGTTTTCTATCGCCATTCCTCACAGGGTCAGTGCATATACTTGGTTGTCTATGTGGATGATATAGTTATCATAAGTAGTGATCAGGATGGAATCTGTCAATTGAAGCAACACTTTTTTCATCATTTTCAGACCAAGGATTTGGGTTGCCTGAAATACTTTCTGGGTATTGAGGTGGCTTAGTCTACTGATGGTGTTGCAATCTCACAGAGGAAGTATGCACCAGATATATGGGAAGAAACTGACATGATAGATTGCTGACCTGTTGATACACCTATGGGTCTAAATGTCAAACTTTTGTACCTGGACAGGGGGAGCCACTTTCAGACCTTAGACGGTATCGAAGGCTTGATGAAAAATTGACTTATCTCGTTATCACTCGATCAGATATCTCTTTTGCTGGAAGTATTGTTAGTCAGTTCCTACAAGCTCCATGTAATAGTCACTGGGATGTCGTGATTCGCATTCTCGGATATATTAAAAGAGCATCAGGCCAAGGACTCTTATATGAAGACAAAGGGCATATCCGGACGATTGGTTATAGAGATGCAGATTGGACAGGGTTTCCCTTTGATAGGTGGTCAACATCAGGATATTGTATTTTCATTGGAGGCAATCTAGTATCCTGAAAAAATAAGAAACAAGATGTTGTGGCCAGATCAAGTGCAGAAGTAGATTATCGAGTTATGGCATTGGCGACATGTGAACTCATATGGCTGAAACTACTTCAAGAATTAAAGTTTGGTGAAGTCAAAAAGATGCAGCTGATATGTGATAATCAAGCAGCCGTATACATTGCTTCCAATCTAATTTTTCACGGGAGGACCAAACACAGAAGTCGACTGCTACTTTATTAGAGAAAAGATTCTTTCAGGAAGCATTGCTAGTTTTATTAACTCAAATGACCAACTAGCAGATATATTCACTACATCTCTCAGAGGTCTTTGAATCAGCTACATATATAACAAGCTTGGTGCATATGACATATATGCTCTAGGTTGAGGGAGAGTGTTGGAATATTGTTATATTTGGAAAGCATGACAATTAGTCCACTGGATATTTGGAAAGCATGACAATTTCTCCATTGAATCTTTGGAAAGCATGACAATTCCTCCATAGGAAAGTATATCAATTTCTCCATCATCCTTGATTTTGTATCATTTGAATTTCTTCTTTATTTATTTTTCATAATCATGGGATTGTATCTTTTCTTTATTTGTTTCCCATAATCATGAGATTTTTATGGGATTGTATCTTTTCTTTATTTATTTCTCACAATCATGAGATTTTGGTGGATCTTGGTGTATTATATATATATTTGTAAACAGTACAATAGATGAATAAGATTCACCATTTATCATTTAACAAACTCCAAGGTTATTATCCAAGAAATATGTCCCTTTGGGAGGACGCATCCTTATGGAGAGACTTAAACAAATCAGAATTCATTTTATAGTTGTTGACTATAGAAGTGCAACGGTTCAAAAATACTTGGTAACCATCCAAGACAACCATCAATAAATAACCACCCTGGCTCATCAAAAGGAAAAAAAAAAAAAAGAAAAAAACTTCTTGCGGCATAGGAAATCGTTAGTTACATCATCTTCAGCCGTGCCTGCGGATCCTTTGGTTTCAACAAATGCGGCATTCGCATGGACTAGTTAACCACAGCAATAAAAGATGCCAGTTGGTGATGTCTTTTATCCACATCACCAAACCTCTTGCTCTTTTGTTTTTTGTTCTTTTTAGAAATTACTACAACATACTGAGCTGATGTGGAAAACCGTCTCGATTTCCTATTGGTACAGTTTGATACTCCCCCGAACCAAGCGGTTCGGGGTGGTATGGCCAACTTTGAGTATGAGTTATCTACATTACGCCAAGATAGCATGTCTCTCACGAACTACATGAATAGGTTTGACAATATGATGGTTCGATTTGATGTTATGCAGGATTCTTGATTCATCCCCTCTTGATATCTCACTAGTCTTAGTGCCAACGTTAGGTGAGAGACATTATTGCACTTAGTATATTTTGTTGACCAAGCATACCAATTAGCTACCTAGTTAGACTCTCCAATGAAAATCAACAAACTCAAGTGACTAGTTTTGCTCTTGCAACCAAGTTTAATAATACTTGCATATCTTCTTCAACTAGAGATCCTAAAGAGTTGCCGGTTGATACCATCTCCAATCAGGGCAGTAATGCCATTAAATACTATAATTGCCACAAAAACTAGACATTATGCATATCATTGTCCCTTAAAGCCTTTTTCTGAAAAAGAAAGTAGGAGCTAAGAAAGACAAGGGGGAGCTAAAGGAGCATGTGTATGTTCCTAAGGAAGGAAAAGTGATGTAGAAGAGCTATCGGAGGACAACTCTTCACATGTAATGAGGTATGTTTTTGTTGAGAGCAGTAATAATCCCATACTGGATGTCGAAGGAACCATTAGTGGTGCTTATAGACTCCTAGGCCTATCCACCTACTAGCTTGAGCTTTTGGATTTGATTTCAATATTTTTGACCGTAACTAAGGGTGAGTATTAGGGGTGCAAATGAGTCGAGCCGTTCGCAAACTACTTGAGCACAACTCGGTTGGGTTATTATCGAGCTTGAGTGGAGTTTTAGTAGCAAGATATTCGGCTTAAAAACTCGTGAGCCTACTCGAATTTATTTTTTATTTTTAATAATATTATTTTTATTTATAATATATGTATATTATTAGATACCTATATTTTATTAGAAGACTCAGGCTCAATTTCGGGCTCGAATTCGAGCTCAAGCATGGCTCAGTTAATATTCGAGTCGAGTCGAGTCAATCTCAAGTTGTCTATTTTTCATCGAGCTAAGTTTGAGTTTGGGATATTAAGGCTCGGTTAATCTCGAGCCAAGTTTTGAGCCTGAGTATTTTGAGTCAAGTCGAGCTCGAGCTTCCAGCTACTCAGCTCGGCTCGGCTCGATTGCACTACTAGTGAGTATTGAGGACAATTGGAAATGCATTGCTATTTTTCAAGTTTACACCAAGAGTGGTAACAAAAAAAATGCAAGCTTATTATTTATGGTGGCAATTGTATGAATGTGTCTCCATATTTAATATAGTTCAGTTGGGGTTGATGCCTAAGCAACATGCTCAGGCCTATAAGGTCACTTTGTAATGATACAATGTATTGGTAAGAGACTTGAAACATATGATTTATAGGTAGTTTCACCCTTTTCTTCTGCATGATGTGGATCACACTAGTTGATATTTCAAGATAGTTTTCTAATCTATAAGCACAGTTATATAGGGTATTAATATCTTGTTTATGTGTATCTAGATTTTACTATTATTATCTTAGCAAAGATTGATGATCCATAAATTTTTTATGCATTTTATTTCATTTCATTCTTTCTTTAGTTGTGTGTTGTTGTATTATTCATCCTAATATATAATTAGTATTGAAAAGATGTTCCATGATCCTTTCACTTCTGATATTGACTTGTATGCACACTGGTATGGTGCAGCAAAAATGATTCCCCTTTTCATGATGTTTGCTGGTGGACCGTTAGGCACTGGAAATCAATGGTATCCTTCTAACAAACTTCTACAACTTTGGAACACTATCAGATGCTTCTAGAAGCTTCTGAGTAAAACTTCTTTGAACCTAGTATTGTAACATCGTAATTGTTGTATCTTTGCACAAAATATATACTAGGGTATGGATACATGAAATTGTTTATGACAGTTCATCTTACAAAGCATATATTGTCAATTCTTGTGTGCATGTATATGTTGACCGGTAAGGCTGATTTTATGTCATCTAAAAAAATAGTATATTGTGGTTATATGGTTATCCTTATATGTTAAACCTTATATTAATTCCTCTAACTACATGATTCTGAGATAATATTTCAATTATATGCTTATCACTTATGTTAATGCCAGTATTTATCACCATATATTAATACCTCTATCTATTTAATTCTAAAGCTTTTCTGTGTGATGTTTGTTTGTTATGCCTATGGTTGAATTTTTTTTTTCCAATGAACTAGAAAAACAGCATTTTATTGATGGTGTCCTGGGGTGACATGTATATTACAGATCTTAATATGCATATGAGAACTCTCCGGTTAATTGAAAAGGATGAATATTTTCTTTGTTTTTCGAATATTTATTGCTGAGAAATTGAAACAAGACAGTTACAGGAGAAATGTTTACAACAATACATTAGTAAATCATCATGATTGATGTGCTTGGTTGGCATGATTTTATTTCTCATGTTTTATCAAGTCTGTAAATAACAAGCTTATTTAGTTGACATCTTCATTTTATTTGACAAGTTATGTGCAGATATTTTCAGTAATTTGATTTTGAAACGATCTTCCTGTTGTGATTTGGCAACCATCTAGTAGTAACATATCATGAGAATCCTGCTGCTGAGAAATTTTCTTTTCACTGCTCATAATCATCCTCATTGTCATATGGCAAGATATTTTTCCTTTATTTTTGCAGGTTTTCCTGGATACATCTGGATGACTTGGTGAACCTCATATGTCAATCTTTGACAAATCCTTCTTATAAAGGTAGTTTCGCTGTATGTTAGAATATTTATCATATATAATTGATAAGGTATATTCAATTCTGAATAGTGATTGCTTCTACTGATTGCTTCTACTTTTCTTAGCTGAGAAGCTTCTAAAGTTGCTTAACATACATGCATATTTGAGCTTCTTTTTCTAACAATTTGCATCCTTGAGCTGCTAAGAGCAGATTTCATTTGGACTGCTTTTTCGTTAGGTTTTCTTATTGGTTTTCAAGAGTTGGCAATTTATGGGAAATATTGGCTGTATCTTATAGTGCAAACTGCAAACAGTGCTTTTTTTTTTTGCCTACAGATAGCATTACATTTCTTTTGGTCAACTATTTAGTAGTTTGTGCACTTATAGTTTGAAGGTCAATTCTGATTTTTTTTTCTAAAAATGAAACTAAGCTTTTGTATACTGATGACAGTCTCAAAACAGAGGCAGTAAGATCACAGTTAATAACCCTTTCTGAAAGCTCTAAAGAGCCTTGCATTCTAACCCTCATATTTCTTGTGCTACATATACTTTTTGGTTACCATCATCAACTTGAACATAGGAACAAGTTAATACTAGCATGTACTCAACAGTATCATTCTACATTTCTTAATTGTGTGTCAAGTACATCTCCATTTGTTGAAGTCAATTAGATGAAAATACCCAAGGATGTCATTGTTAAACAATATGTTGATGCCAACATGATAGTATGTGATGACATATTGTACTAGTCATTTGACACTTATTTGAACCAAACTGGAAAAGCAGTGGAATCAGAAGGTGATTAGGCTTGCTAATTTGTAGGTTTTCCTGAAACTTGACTTGCATAGGTGCCAATAGAGGTGTAAATGAGGTGAGCTTGATCAAGCTTGGGTCTAATCAAGCTTGGTTTGAAAATAATTTAGAGCTTGAACTCTTCGATCAAGCTTGATTAGTCGCTAACTACTTCGAGCTAAAATAGAGCTTGAACTCTTCGATCAAGCTTGATTAGTTTCTAACTACTTCTAGCTCAAATAGAGCTTAATTTCAACTGAATCATACACTAGGCTAATTAATCAGCTTGATAATCCAAACTTGAACTGAAATCAATTCAATATTGAATCAAGTTCAAGCTTAGTTCAAGCTTGAACTATAGCTTGATTCAAGCTTCATTTCAAGGTTGGTTCAAGCCACAGTTAACATTTATTGATTCCTAAGATTAATAAAATGCACTGACTAAAGCCCTAATTAAGAAATACATTATATATAAGTATATTCAACCTTATCGAGCTGAGCCTGATCGAGCTGGGTCCAGCTTTGGCTTGGCTTGATATTATTTACAAGCTTGTTTTGCTGGTTGAAGCTTAATTTGTTTGGAATCAAATCGAGCTTGACTTCAGCTTTTCTTGGTTCATGCTCAAGCTGAGCCTGAGCTGCTCAGTTTGTTTGACAATCCCAGCCTGATTGGCTAAGTTGGAATTTGGATCAACCTAAGCTTTTAGTCAACCCAATTCAATTATGGCCCTTTCTTAAGTAATAATAAAAGTTATAAAACTTTATTGGTATAATATATGTAGTTTACCATGCATAAATATCTCATCTCCCAAACCATCAGTCTGCCTCCTTGCCTCCCCAAACAGTGTCCCTCCTTGTTTGTCTCCAGCACCTTATAGTCCCAAGTAATGGGAGCCACGAAGTTCCTCTCTCTCTCTCTCTCTCTCTCTCTACACTCTTCCTTCCACTTCCTTTCCCATTCTCTTCTTTCGTTAGTTGTCCTATCACGCCTCACCCCACCCTCTCTGTGTTCGTGTCTTTGTGAAGATCCCTGCCTCCACCACCATTGCTCCACCTTCAAAATCTTGTACGTAGGGCAAAACACTTGCTTTAGAATCTTCCCAAAGTTCCAAACCTGCACCCATTGGGTCAATGCTTCCTGATTAAAAATATTTCTAAACTATCTACTTACCTGAACTTGCACCCCCATCTAATCCTCTACCAGCTCCAGATCGTGGCACCTAAACTCCAATTCACCCCTCCATTTTAAACTTCTCCACCTCACCCCACCCTCATCTTCCCTAACACCTACCACTTTCATCATATTCACCAGCCAGCAGAGCTGGGGACAAGTGGGGCAAGTTCCCCCTTCCGGATTTAAGTTGTCCCATGTGTGTTAGAGAAGAAAGATTCTTTGCCACCTGACTCAAAATTCTTGGTAACAAGTTCTCTGTTGATATAAATGGCATATGCGATAAATCTTATCATTCCATAATTTTGGATTGTTTCTTCTAAATAGAGTTTCCGACTAGAGTTGCTTGGCTAACTCAAATAACTTGAATAGCTTTTAAGATTCAATCATGGCCATCCAAGTGTCCTCTTAAGTTGAAGATTAGAGAGTCAGTTACTCTATTCTAATCTCCATGCTTCATTGTTCTCATCCTTCAAACAAGGACATGTGAGCATACACTCTTATTCTTTCTTATCTTTCTGCATTGATTTGAAGTTTTTGCATTTTTCTTTTTCCTTTTTACTTTATTTTCCTCTTCTTACTTATTGTTTTACCTTCTTCATCCTTTGACCTATTTAACAAGAGATCTTTCATTACTTTTAGAGAAGATATATTGCTTTAACTTTTTAAATACATGCTTGAAGTAACATTTTCAGAATTCAAGGCACTAATAGCAATCGAAGGGTGCCACAGTTTTAAACTTATCTAGTTCCAGAGGATTTAATTTTTAAAAATATTTGGCTAGGTATTATAATTGTATGCCAAATGATTGAAAAATATACATATTTTTGCTAGGTATTATGCCTTGATAATTTTGCTATTCCTCCCTCTGCCGGTGGAGTCACCCCACCTAAAGCCTGGGTCACCATACCATGCCTCCACCTCATCCTAGATCTCACCGGCCCACTCCATTACCCTCTTAGACTCCTACTACCACTACCAATGCAGAACTCCTACCCAACCATAATTGTTCATCATGACCCTTCTTGCCCAACAGAGGAGCAGAGGTGGCCAAGGTTATGTTAGGGAATCTGTCATCGTTCTACCTACCCTTAGATTCCCCTTGTGAATCAAATTATCTATTTAACATATCAAGTTAGCTTGACCAAGCACGAACCTTGTACATGCCTAGGGAGATGAATTTGATAGCATAAATTTTTTGAAAACTTATTCATTTTGGTTTTCAAAGCAATTTGCTCAGCTGCAATTGGAAGCAGTGGAGGAGAGGAGGAGGCCAAAGTTGGGTTAGGTTATCTAGCATAGTTCTGCTACCCATCAATTCTCAAGCCAAATCATCTATCTAATATGTGCAGATGGTTTGACCTGACTCAAACCTTATACAAGCCTAGGGTGATGAATTTGATCTTATATTTTTTTATAAATTTGTTTGTTTTGGTTTTTCAAAGCAATTTGCTCAGCTATGGAATTGATGATCTTGCTCCTCAAAATGTACCTGTCTTTCTTGGCACACATTGAAGGTGATGTCCATGAATCTGGTTTGTCTGTTACAATAACCAATCATTCATATGCTACAAAATGGCTTGTGTTTTGCATTGCACTTCTCCAATTGAAACACAAAAGGCATGGATTAACTTGATATTTATCATGCTTATTAACATATGTCAATTAGGAAAAGATATAGCCTGAGAGATAGCAAATAGATGCGCATGTAAAATTGTTTGAGCCTCAAAAGTAAGTGCTACTGATTTGTCAGGTGTAATCAATGGAACTGCTCCAAACCCAGTTCGGTTGTCCGAGATGTGTGACCAACTAGGCCAAGTTATAGGCCGGCCTTCTTGGCTGCCTGTACCAGATTTTGCAATCAAAGCAGTCCTTGGGGAAGGTGCCTCTATTGTATGTGTTGTCCAATTTAATGTGATCTTGTTTAATCAACATTGGCTTTCACAAATCAAAATATGCATAATGCATTTTTCAATTACTTCATTTGCAGGTTTTGGAAGGACAAAGAGTGCTGCCTGCAAAGGCGAAGGAGTTGGGTTTCTCATATAAATATCCATATGTCAAAGATGCACTGAAGGCCATTGTTAGGGAGCTGTAGTTAGGCCATTACTTGGATGCAGTGTCATTTAATTTATTCTTTCTTTGAAGCTTAGCTGGTTCAATTCTTTGAGCAGATCTTCCATTTATGCAATCTCCATCCTGAAGACAATCAACAAGAGGTGCCTCTTTAATGTTTGCCCCTTCTGTGAAATATAACATTATGGTATTTTTGGTCTTGCTATGCTTTTTTATTCATTTGTGCTGCCGATGAGCTGGACGGTGAGCTAGAGAGCTAAGGGTGGCAATCTAGGAACCTGATTAGTTAACTTGAGACCTTAAAATAGTTAATGGTGGTAGGGTCTTCCATCAGACCTCCAAGAATGTTCTACAACATTATGAGCAGAGAAAGTCTGCCTGTTGGGGTTTTTTCAACGAGGGATAAGTGGAAGAAAGCAAAGAGAGATAGTAAGTGGAGAGAAATCAGAATCTGTAGAAGTTCGTTAAGGTAAAAGATGGGGAGAGTTTTATGAGTTCAGAAGAAATAAGTCCCATGGGTACTATACTCAATCCGGAACTATGAGAGATTCTATTTGGGATCTCCTCTTGACTCACAAGTGAGACCTCATAAGACTTCGCTAGACATGACATGATTGGACTTACATGGAGGATCCCCAGAGAAAGATTTATAAAGGTGAGGTGGTTCAGTATTCATTTTGATAAGTATCTTGGGATGGGGGGGAGTTCTTTAGAGATAATAACTCGCATGTTCGAGGGAAATGCAATATGGTGAGATACGGATCTTATGGTTAGAAGGGTCAATTCGCTACTACAGCCAACTCTTGTCAAAGGGAGTTTTGAATATCCTTGTTTGTCTTTGAAATAGCCACATGACATGAATTGTTTAGCTGAGGTGAAGGGATCATATCAGGCTTCAATTGGTCAATAGTGCGACGTCAGACAGGTTAAAATCAAAGTATATCACTTGCTCCCTACTTTCGAGGTTGAGGTGTCATTGAGAGCTCTGACAAAAGAAGTAGAAGAGCTGATCTTGATGACCGGCCATGGCACCATTTGGCACCATTTGTTGAGATACGATATGTAGCCGTGAAGTCATGAACCAATATGTTTGAGCCATGCAGCGATCGAGTTTTTGTGGTTGAATGTAGTGGCCAAGCTATGGTTGAGCCATGTGGCCATACTATAAGTTAAATTGCTTCAGTTGTTTTTTTTAAATTGTCATTGAGAATTTCTAGACATTGCATTAATGGTAGACATACTGATATCTTCGCTTCTCAAAATGATCAGGATTGGTGGATATTTTGGGATATTGATTGGACACAGCCTGTGATCTTGATGATGCTTCAGTGCCAAACTATGGGTTAACACGTCTATTGATCAGACTGTTGAGTTGAAACGACCATATTGATTAGAGCTCTTCAGGGCCCTATATAAAGCTTAGAGAGGGAAAGAGTGGATAGTTTTGGCATTCTGTCTATTGGAGCTAGAGAATGAGGACTTCAGTGTTGCTGTCGCTGCTATTTACCTGTGCCATCACATGACTTCAGTGTCTATTGAGCCCTTGTTGAAGCCCTCAATTTCCCTTTCGTCGTCAGTAGGCTCTCAAATCCCTTTCTGGGCTTCTTCATTTCCTAATCCCTTTCCTTTCTTTTATTCATTCCTTTGTTTTTAATGAAATCTTTTGAGGGAAGGTCTGTGGATCGGGAGGTTGTTGGTCGGGACCTCCTGACCCAGCCTCCATGGAGTTTGGTGAGGCTTCATCCGAGGTTATTCTAGATTTGGATGCTATAAAAAGCATTCTAGATGAGGATGATCTTGAATGGATTTGAGCCGAGTTTTGAATCCCTAGTAGTTCCTTCTTGAGTTGCTCGGCCCTTCTGGTCCAATAATATCTCTTTAGGAGGATTAGGTAGTCTTGTATTAGGAAGCTTTGAGAGTCAACCTGAGACTCCTGATTTCCTTTGTCATTGATAAGATGTTGAATCAGGATCAGTTGTCTTTGGCGTAACTTGTTCTTAATGCTTGGTGGATAATAGTTGGATACTTTTGCTTCTTACGGCCCTAAGGAATACATCTTAGGATGTGGGATATTTCAAGCATTCTTTCAAGTGAAGATGCATCCTTATAGTAAAGGATGGTGGTATGTCTTCTGTTAGAGGGGTTACAGCATCCTACTCCCCCACCCTTCCTCTATTCATGGTTAGAAGGGTTAATTCTTTTTTGATTTTTTTTCTAAGGCTTAGGGCTTTCCAATGATGGGAGTTGTGTTGTGAATCCTCAATCCTAGGCATCGCTCAATCCGCTGCGTTGCTCAATCGGTATGCACTGTTTTGATACCAATTGTTGTGAATCTTCAACCCTAGGCATCGTTTAACCCACTGTGCCGCTCAATCCATCATACACCTCGACCTTTTCATTAAGACTGCCTCCAACCAAAGTTGGACTACCAAATCATACATCTAGATCTTCCACCTTGGAAAACATCCCTTTTCGTCAATTCTTTCAGCCTCCACCTTCAACCCACTATTCTTGGTTGGTCAAACCACAGCAATAACAAAGATAGATCTGAGACATATCGTGGAATAGGTGTGCAGATTTCAGCTTTCACCTTATATGACTTCTCCTTTACTTCCATACTCCATCAGGCTTTGATACTAATTATTGTGAATCTTCAACCCTAGGCATCGCTTAACCCACTGCATCGCTCAATCTGTATGCGCTGTTGTGATACCAATCGTTGAGAAACCCCTAATTTTACCGTTAGGATCTCCTGGATTACTTGCGTAGAATTTGGATGTTAATCTAGAAAACTTGAGAAATACTTTCTGAAGATTGATAATAAAATATTAAAATTTATTATAGGTCATCTTTTTGAGATTGGTGATCCAAAATCATTGAAATTTGTTAATCCAATTTTTGATACGAGGTAGGTGAAAGAATCGGCATGGTCTGGCTAAAGACGGTAAACTTAGTGCTTTCTGGGAGGTAATCTAGTTTCAGTTTTTATTTTTGCCTTTTCTTTCTTTTGTATTTTGTTTAGGTTAATCGAGTCTTATATGTCTTTTATAGAGATTTGAAGACAATATTGGCTCAGTTAAAAAATTAATTTTGAAAAGACTTCTGGATCATGTGACATCTCTCATTTTCTTTCTCTTCACATGTATCTTTTATTTTTCCTACTCTATTGAGAACAATGTCGATTAAGTTGGAGAGGAGAATAATCTATTTTTTTTTTTTTAAGTTCTTAAGTTAGTATTTAGCATTTAAGCACCTGATTATACTTAAGAATCGAGTTAAACCAAATATTTTTAAAAAAATTAATGTATAGACTAGAGAGTTTATGAGATATTGAGGGATCAAGTATTAAGAAAACTCAATAACAAGTTAAGTTTAGAACTTAAACAGTTTTTTTTGAGCATTTCTAAATTTTTCTACCAGCATCGAAGAAGAGTTTACTTCTTATGGGCTTGTATAGGGTAACTGTATGTTTCTTCATATATATATATATATATAAAAGAGAAGTTTTCAAATATTTCATGCTGAGTAACTGGATCTCTTTGCCTAAGTAAGCATTGAGTTCTCATCAAAAGGTATGAAGGGCAAAGAAGCTTTGTTGTAAAGTTAGTTTTAACTCGTAGCCTGTTTGATTGGAGCAAGCTATTTGGTTCAGGAGTCATTGGCTAAAAATTCGTTACATGGGTTAAATAGAAAGCTTTTTAAGGGATTAAGACACTCAATAGTGGTACAATATTAAAAAAAATAAAAAGAAGAAGAGTAAAGTTTAAACATTGATCTTCCATCGAGTAATTGGACCCCTTCGTCTAAGTAAGCATTGTGGTTTGTACCAAAAAGTGGACAATATGAAGATATTTTTTTTATAATAAATGAAGGATGAAAGTAACAATATACTTGTTCATGCGAAGGTTAATGATTTGGAGATAAAGGTAGGAGTAATTTAGAAAAAGTTCTGTTGGTGCAAAAATCCGCTTGCGCCGGAGAAGCTGGAGTCGAGGGAGTCGTGGTCGTCGTCGGGACCTATAAAAGAAGTCTAAACCAGAGGTGGGGTTACTCCGGCAAGACCCTCCGACGCTCAAGTCAGTTCTCTGCCTCAATAAGAATGGAGTGCTCGAACGAAAATTTTAGCAGAGTTTTGGGATAGAAAATAGAGCTTAGAGAATAACATATCTGGGTCCCCTTTTTATAGGCGGAGGGAGCAACAGACTGATAGTGCTGTTTGTAACCGTCTGGCAGTGGGCTGCCCATGGTCAGGAGGGGTTTATCATGAAGAGTAATGGGGTGGAGTCGTGGCTGTCATCATGGCTCGCCACGTGGAATCAGTTGCGGGGAGTGGAGCGGCGTCCGTTGTCGCGACTCGCCAGGGAGTGGTGGAACTGCACAGGATCCGCCGCAGGGAGTGGAGCAGAATCGTGACCGTTAGTACGGCCTGCCAGGGAGTAATGGAGCTGCGTAGGGTCCGCCGCAGGGAGTGGAGCAGAATCGTGGCCATTATTGTGGCCTGTCGGGGAGTGATGGAGCCGCGTGGGATCCGTCACAGGAAGTGGAGCAGTGCTGTCCGTTACTGTGGCCTACCAGGGGGTCCAGACTTGTCGGTCGAAGTTTGGTTGGAGTCTGTAGCTGGAGTCGGAAGCGAAGTCCGACACCTGTAAGAGCTCGGACGAGGTCTTCCTGCAGTCGAAATAGAAGACGGAGTCCGGCTCCCGTAGGAGTCCGGACGAAGTCTGTCTGCAGTCGGAGAAGAAGACGAAGTTCGGCTCCCGTAGGATTCCGGACGAAGTCTGCAAGCGAAGTCGTGGGCGGAGCCCCGGCTCCCGTAGGAGTCCGGGCGAAGCCTTCCCGCAGTTGAGGTTGGGGATGAAGTTCGGCTCCCGTAGGAGTCCGGACGAAGTCTGCCTGTAGCTAGTGAGATCAGGCTCCCGTAGGAGTCCGGATGGAGTCTTCCTTCAGTCAAAGTCGGGGGCGAGGTCCGGCTCCCATGGGAGTCCGGACGGAGTCTTCCCGCAGCTGGAGTCGGAGACGAGGTCCGGCTCCCGTAGGAGTCCGGGCGGAGTCTGCCTGCAATTGGTCAGGGGCGAAGTCCGGCTCCCGTAGGAGTCCAGACAAAGTTTACCTGCAGCTGGAGTCGGGGATGAAGTCCGGCTCCCGTAGGAGTCCGGGCGGAGTCTTTTCGCAGCCGGAGTCGGAGACGAGGTCTGGCTCCCGTAGGAGTCCGGGCGGAGTCTACCTGCAATTGAAGTCAGAGGCGAAGTCCGGCTCCCGTAGGAGTCCGAACGAAGTTTACCGGTAGCTGGAGTCGGAGACGAAGTCCGGCTCCCGTAGGAGCCCGGACGGAGTCTGCAGGTGAAGTCGTGGGCGAGATCCGGCTCCCGTAGGAGCCCGGGCAGAGCCTACTTGCAATTGAAGTCAGAGGCGAAGTCCGGCTCCCGTAGGAGTCCGGACGAAGTTTATCGGCAGCTGGAGTCGGGGATGAAGTCCGGCTCCCGTAGGAGCCCGGGCGGAGTCTGCAGGTGAAGTCATGGGCGAGATCCGACTCCCGTAGGAGCCCGGGTGGAGCCTACCTGCAATTGAAGTCAGAGGCGAAGTCCGGCTCCCGTAGGAGTCCGGACGAAGTTTACCGGCAGCTGGAGTCGTGGGCGGAGTCCGGCTCCCGTAGGAGCCCGGGTGGAGTCTGCAGGTGAAGTCGTGGGCTAGATCCGGCTCCCGTAGGAGTCCGAACGTCACGAAGAATCCGGTCCTGCAATTGGAGTCAGGGGGCGAGGTCCTGCTCCCGTAGGAGTTCGGACGTCGCGAAGAATCCGATCGACACTGGTGGGGTCCTGCCCGTCGGCAAAACTTGGGAGCGTGGCGGAGGCTCGGCCGCCAGGGAGGTTTGAAGAGACGTTGCCAGAGGTCGAAAGTCAGTTGGATCCCCGGAGGGTCACTCCCGTCACGAACTACGGCTGGGGGGTATTTTATACCCAACACCAGTCCCCCTACTTCCGAGTTCGAATTTCGAATGAAGGAAGTACAGAAAGATTGTCGCAGCCGAAGTTCTTCCCTCGATGTCCGCATGCGATCGTCCTCAGATATTTTGGCATTTAATGCGCGCATGCTGGAGCCTTTTTTCGATTAGGGCGACCCGAAGAGTCTTTTCGAAACTCCCACCGGGACGTGATCCCAAACGTCGTGCCATGAAAGTCTGCGAACGGTCAACCCTAGGTCGCGGTGAGTGAGACATGTGGGACACGTGGTGGGCACTGGTTGGCTTAGGGACACCTGCCACCATAACTGTGCTAGGCCCCGTTGCCTATTTAAGCCCCCACCTTTCCTCCGGGGGCTTCACGACATCCTTCTTTCGCCTGAGAGCTTAGCCACTCAGCCACTCCATCGGTGTCCCTTCCGACTCCGAGCGTCTTTCGCGTCGGTCTTTGCCATCTCCGCTGGCTTTCCGCCGCTTTCGGTCCCCTGAGTCTCTCCAAGGGGTTCCCCCGCTGGGGCCTCCACCCCGGAGGCCATTCTCAAGATGATGTCACAGACTAAGAAGAGTGCAAGGAGGAGAACAGCAGTCTGCGAGTTCTCCGGTTGTCAAACTGCTGCTGAGGGTTTCCGTCGCCTTAACTGGAGCTCAAGGGAGAATTCCTTCAACAACAGGGGTTTAATAATGGTTTAGTCATGCTGTATCGACAGCACTAGAGCCATAGCTCAGGCTAATGAATAGTAGTCCGATCAGAGAACCAAGCATATTCTACATCACTTTCACCTTGTCTGCGAGATGTGGATTGAGGTGACGTCGATCTTCAGAAGATTGACAGAAAGAAGAACTTGACTGACCCATTTACTAAAACCTTCGAAACCAAAAAGTTCGACAATCAAATAGAAGTTGGGTATTAGATACTGTACCGATTGGCTTTACTTCAAGTGAGAGTTATTAGAAAATATATCCTAAAGCCAATCATTTGGATGATTATGTTCTTTATAATTTGTATATGAATTATAAATTAATAAAAATTATTTGGCATATTCATCACAAGGTATATATCTTCTTTATTAGTACTCTTGTGTTGTGATGTACTTAGAACTATATGACAATCAATAAAGGAGGGTTTATCGAATAGTTCTTAAATATGTTCGCGACCAAATAATATGCCATTAAAGGATGATGATGTTTATCAAGTGTACATCGTTGTATGCCATATAGGTTAGTTATCCTCTTAACCAAAGAGTATGGATATACTGGTATAGCATACAGATGAGATATAGGAGTACATCATCATAGAACAAGTAACTCACCTACGGAGCGCTCTGCTGACAAGGACTGCTCGTAAAGAATATGGGCATAAGTATCCCTCTGATCTGAGATCATCACAATAATTGCAAGCAACTCACTGTGCTTTGATGTCGGACTATCTAAATTTTTAATTCTGTGACAGAAAGTTTTTGGGCATAGTCAAGTACTTATGGTAGTCGATGTATAGATCAAGATGGGATTGACCTCTCTAGATTTTAGGAGTTGATGCATCACTGTATTTTAATTGAGTAAGATCTCGATCGAGGTAATCCATGTGATGGGTCATAAGATTAGAAAAAGATTGAAATACAATATGGATGACTAATCCACGGTTGACAGTTAAACGCTAAGTCATCCTGAGCATTCAGGATCAAAGAGATAAATTATGCGATAACCATTTTTCATGATTCTTGAGTATTGCCTTGCAAACATTCAACCTATTCAAACGTCGAAAATCATTGCTAGATGATAACTTCGATTAGTACAGAAATTAGTTTTCTGTGCTACTGTCTTAATGTTCGAACCTATGGAGTGACACATAAAGTCAGATAAAGCAGAAAAGAATTGATCTATGTCTATGCATTTAATTTGAAAGTACGTGACTTGATTGAATAAATAGATTAGCTTAATTGAGAAGTAAGTTAGAGGTCATACAGGATTAAACAGTTAACTATGTCTAGCTAGCATTGGACATGAGGTTCAGGTTTAATTCTGGAGATGATAATGATCTGATCAATGATCCAAAAAATTTATGAGAGATTAAATTTATGTTCTAATTAATTTTAAATTAAATTTGATTTAATTAAAATTTAATTAGATTTAAAATTTAAGTTAGACTTGAAACAGAATCCTAATTAAATTAGGATTGATAGCCTCTTCAAGTTTGGTTCAAATCCGATTCGAATCAAGTTTGAATTGGATTCAGTTTGGATCTAAATTGGATGAAATCCTTAGAGTCCTGAAAAGTAGAGACTCTCTCTCATAAAGTGGCCGACTAAGAAAGGTTTGGGGTGCTGGTTTTTTCCGCCCTCTTCCTTGTGTGCACGCATGAAAAAAAGGACACCAAGGTTGGTGTCAAATATTTTCTCCCTTGGGTTTCCTTATTGGATAAGGAGTCCTAACTAACTTAGGACATTCAATCAGATCTGGGTGCCACACCTATATAAAGAGGGGACCACTTACAACCGATGATTATGGGTCTTGGAATTGTGCAACAAAAAATAAGAGAGAAATCGTGTGTGGTGTTTTTGTGCGACAAAACATAAGAAGGGGCGCTAATTGTTTCTTGTGTGGGGCTTTGGCGTGAAGCTTCTTCTCACATGGAAAGATTCCATCTGAGGCATCCCTTTGCTATGAGATTAGATCTCATCCTTTCCTTGCTTCCCTTCTAAGGATTAATATCTCAAAGATCATCTCTCTTCCCTGCGAAGCTTGGCATGCGCATGAAGTAGAGGGTCTGTGTGTTCAGACCTTGCGAGGCATCGAATTTAAGTTTTTTTGAAGATTTTGATTTCTATTCGACTACTTATCAAGTAACATAAAATTTATATTAGCTTATCATAGAAAAATATTCAAATGCATCCTGACGATCTGATCAGATTGGATGAATTTTTTCTTTAAAGTCATTCAGATGTTTACCCACTTGTCAGTGACTTACTCAAAGTTGCAGTTGTGTAGATAGTTCTTTGACCTGCGGTGCCTCGACTGTTCATAGTGGGATTGCTGTAGTTTGACTGCACAATTACTTGGTTACCTAGTCATTCAGAATCTTATGGTATATATTGGCTACAATAGGTCCATTGTATGAATAGGGTATGCACCAAGATGGGATCTATTGACTCTGAAAGATAGGGAGAGGTCCTATGCAGTTCATGAGATTGAGTCCTACAATCTATAGCCATGATAGGTGAATGATGGAAAAGAGTTTCCATAAGATTTCACATGAACTCGAGTCGATTGAATCTGGTATATGATGGACAAATGGATTTGATGAGTTATCCTTGACTATGCCTTGTCGGACTCATGATAGAAGAATCGGACTATATGGTAACTCCATCTAGAAGTTCAATATTTCATTCTACTAGATTTCTACCATATGTTGCTAGACGTCACTGAAAGAATAGTACCCTACAAGTCAATCATATAAGGATGCGAAGGAACTTTTTTTTATTTTTTTTCTACTCATTTGTATGACATTAGTTATTTTTATTGATGAGATATTGTGTTTTATCATTTACTGTATCATATTTTTTATGATTATGATAAACTTCAAAGATTAAGGCAATGATTTTAGGGCCATGATGAGATCATGCCAGTGAGATCTAAAATCTTGATAGCTCCAATCTAAAATATTTTTAGTCATTGGATCATCGAGTCAGAAATTGATGATACCGATAAGATTGGTACATCCTATGTATACTCGATGGAGAGGGTGATTGATCTCACAATCACTTATGTGGTAACACTAATACAAGGATGTATGTGCTCATTAGAGAATGAGTTCACTAAACTGACTCGCAGGAAGAATATCTGATCGAGCCTTATAGCATGTCAACAGGTGGTTCTTCAGTGGGAGTGATGCATGTGATCCTTTGATCTGAGATCATCATGGTACCTTGTGTATATGAACCCTTACTTTGGTTTATTCCCTAACACACCACTTTGAGATGTGTGTGGGATATTCTGGGTATGGTGAAGTGTGTATGGAGGTTATGAGTGGTCAATAAGAAATCAATCACTCTTTGTAGGAGGAGAGAACATCCTATGTGATCTCATAGGATGGTGACTTTGAGAGTCTTTGATCAGAGTAGGGATGAACAGTAGAATAGTTTCTACTAATTTATCAATCAAGTCATCATCATCAGATCGAGATATATATGGATAGATATTGGAATTTGATATATTTTCATACCCATAATTTTTTTGGAATGTTGTGTGATCGAAGGATTAAATTGTACGGTAATTCACCACAGAAGGATAATTTTGATATTTTCATCAAATTTTAAATCTTTTGGGTAGTCATGATACGTTGCTAGACGTCAATCTTGACTTGTGGACTCACCAAAATTAAAAAAAGTTTAATTCAAAAATTAATTAGAAAGAGTCCTAGTTGATTGAAACTTTTGAGTTGACCTAATTCAATCGGATTAGGATTACGTCGAGAGTTTGGGTCTACTGCTGGTTAGATTTGGAACTCAATGGGTCACACATAATAAGAATTTGATTTATTATAAATTCAATGGGTTAATTAAATTGCTAGCACATGAATTAACCCATATTTCCAATTGGATTCAGTGCAAAGATGTTTGTGCTAACCTAAGCTTGTTGCCTTGACTTAATATGATTGGGTTTGAACCTATATTTAAATAGATTGCTGATTTGGATTTTATGGAAGCATTCCATATGAAATCATCTTCTCCATGTCAAAACCACACGAGAAAAAATTTGTGGCATCACTTATTTGGGCATTCAACGAAAGGAGTCCTTCTCCTTTACTTATCTTAAATTTCTTACCAACTTCCACACATCCCTTAATTTTGTGCGCCATCAGATGGGGCTTTGGAACATGTGGATGTGGAAGAGGAGGAGGAGTCCTTCTCCAAGAAGGAACTTCACGCCAAGATAAATAGGGACGCCACACTTTTATGCGATGAGTCTAATTCTCTTTAAACTCTTAATTTCTTCCTTTATTCTCCATGCGTTTCTTATTTCATCATGTCATATGATGGCTCTTTGAATTATAAACATAGAAGAGAAGGAAGAGTCCTTCTTTGGCAAAGAGTTTGAGCACCAAAAATTATTTGGACCCTCCCTTATATCCGTTGAGTTTATGGAAGAGTCCTTAATGGTATGGACTTTTTGTTTCTCACATTAATTTCTTTTCCCACGCATAATATGATTGTGTATTAATTTTTTCAAGCAGAAGAAGAGTCCTTCTACTAGTCAATCACTTCTTTTTCCACACCATTTACCTATATTCCATGTTAAAAATTAAATGAAGGCATGTAAAAATGAAGGGACGCCAAGAGTTGGCATCCCATGGTGTCACCCCTTATTTCCTATAAATAGGGGGTGCTACAATCAGGCTTAGTGTGCCAAATTAGGCTGAGAGTTAGCATGAAAATGAGAGAAAAATGATGAAAAAATTTTGGAAAAAAGATAAGAAAAAAGAGAGAGAAAAATAGAAAGGAAGGGAAGAGTGAAAATGAAAAGCATGAGATGCTTGTCCAAAAATTAGATTGTTCATGTGTTGAACATATAATCTGATTTGTATGTGGTGAGATCTTTTGAGGAAGAATTTCTAAAGAGATCTTTGTGGAGGTCATGGAGGCATACAAGCAATGGTGCAACCAGTTCTTGTGAAGGACAAACGGCAGCAAGCTTGCGAAGAAGGCTGCAGCACCATGACGAGTTGGGAAGGGCCCTGATCGGTTCTGTGTGGATCACCATTGGAGAGATTCTATTTTGGAGTCTCATGGAGGTCTCAAAATTATCAGATTATGGTCTTCTCGTTGGTATATGACTTCTGGTCTCTTCCTGATATATATGTTTTTGATCGTTTGATTGTAATCATCAAGGAGTTCTTAAGATTTTATGTTCCGATGGACTAGTTTAATTGTTAAACTTTATTTTCAATTATTGAATGCATATTAAAAATTTTAAAATTTATATTTTACTGCATCATCGAAATCCAACAGTAGTACCAGAGCCACCCTTGATTGATTCGATCAAATTTCATGTTATTTGTGTGATATGGATTAGATCCAGTTCAAACTATGTCAAAATCAGATTTTCTGATTGATGTTTACTTGATATTTTTGATGTATTTTTATTTATGATAAATGTTATCAATCCATGATCAAATCTTGGATATGAATTTTCATGATTTTTGACTTGTATAACAAATTTTTGATTAGATCTTATGATCTAATTTTTGATGGAATTGATATCTTGTGCATGTGATGTGTGGACCCTTGGAATGCTTCATGTGGATGTGGATTGCCAAGACTTAGGGTTCTTGCATTTGATGCATTTACCTAAGATCCAAGCACGGACCACTATATTATCGGGCACTCACCATTGTGGGTTGATCATCTTGGTTGATGCCCGAGGTATGTGTGGGGTCAAAAAATTTTTGATCATAGAAAGGATGCATCAGACATGAATTAAGATTTTTGTCGATACTATAATTCGTTATTCTAATATGATTAGAATTAATGATTATAGATTAAATCAAATTCATAGTTCTAATTTGATTAGAGATCATGTTTAATTTAGGTTGATCTAATTATCATTGATCTAATTTGATTGGGGTTTGAGTCCTGATTGACTGAATCTATACTAACATAATTGGATTAAGGTTAATCTAAGAATTGATCAATCTAACTCAAATGGATGATAAATGATTGACTTAAAATTGATCTTTGGGTCAAGTGCTGAATCCGAATCGAAAATCCTAGACGGGTCCTATGCCCATATTTTTAAACATCTTTGTTGACATGTGCATGAATGATATCACAATAAAAATAACATGAGTAGTTTGTTATTATATTTTATAATTAGTATAAAATTTATATTGATTGGTTATGGACTATGGTACATCCATGTGATGGATGTTTTCATGAATGCTTCCATGTTGGCTGATTATATAAATACATCTGCAAGAGTTGCAATAGTGGTGAGTGTTCCTGATGCATTATATTATTAGCTGAACCTTTTCTTTCTATATTTTCAACTGTTGATTGAAATTTTTACATATTGATGTAAAATAATAAAAAAAAATTATTTAAAAATAGATAAAAATTATTTCATTCTATTTTCAAATAAAGATCAAACATTTATGGTAGTCTTCATGATGATGAAGATTAGACTCCCAGGCTTTTGGAGAGCTGAGGCGCATTAAGATTGACCATAAGATGGTTCAATCTTTGATGCACCTAGGTTAGACCCATAGATCATCCTGTGGTTCAGATAATTTTTTCAAAAGTTCATAACTATTTATCTTCCTCTATATGCTCTTACTTGCAGGTAGTTAGGAATTAAAATTTATATAGCATATGATGCATGTATATGTTTAGGATGTGCTTGAGATCTAAATCTCTCATTCAAATTATATTAAGTCATAAGGATGAAGTGTTAAGAATACCACCCATGCTTTCCTTCATGCTTAGCCTGTATTATGTCAAGAACCATGGTAGGCTTGTTGTGCTATCCACAAGGCTTGCTGTGGGGACTGATTTGATACTGTCTTGGTGCATTATGAAGCTAATGGTATTTAGTTCATACTAGGTCAATAGAGTATGTCAAAAACTGTAGTGAGTTTATTGTGCTATCCACGAGGCTTGCTATAGTGATTGGTATGATGTTGACTTAGTGATGCTTATGGTATACTCTGTTAGTGCTGTCTTGTTGTATTATGCACAATGGTAGTATTATTCAGGTATGACCATATAAGATTGAAGGGTATGACTTAACTAAAATACTATAGTTTGTTGTGCTATCCATAAGGCTATAAGTATTTTAGGGGCAAAAGTTATGTTAGAGTTGCATGAGATGCAATTAGTAAATAGTTACTTATCCTTAAATTCATAAGAGCTTGTTATGCTATTCACAAGACTTTTTATGAAAAATTGAGATCTCAACCCCACTATAAAACTTTATGATAAGGTTCTTCGATTTCATACTTGAGGACTATGAAATTCATTAAAATAGTGAGAGACACAATTAGATAAAATTTTCGTCTAACTTGTGCATGTCATCATGAGTAGCCCTCTTTTATGTTTTAATATATAAATTTGCATCTTTGCTATCACTGCATGAGATTATTTTTAAATTGATCGAACATCATGAAATGATTGAAGAAAAGAAGGTGAAGAATGTCTACACTAGGGTATCTAATTTATTATTACAGTAATAATGAACATTAGAATTAAATTGCAAGAGTTGTCTTGCAAATGTGAAGCAATAGCAGGATGCAAAAGTTGCATCTGCTAATAATTTGTATGAGATACAAATTAATTATTATTGAATATTTTTAACTTTAAAATATTGGATATATGATACCTTATATAGGTTCCTCTTATACAAAGTGTTGCTGGAACTATAAAGCTAAAGTATGGTTACTACTTGTCTTTTGGCACTAATGGATAGTCCATTCATGCTGAGGCTGTAGGAACCTATATAACCTCCTAGTAAGATTTAAAAATTAGTAGATCATTGTTATGTGCCTGAACTTATCAGAGACATTATTTCAAATCTTTTACTATTGTAGCATAGTTTTGAAATTAATGTTGAGAGTAAAAGTTACTCTCCTTCTGATAAATTTTAGGACTATGATCTCATATTTTTGTCACTCAATGATGTTGTTCTTTATGTTGATGAGAATAAGAAATAAATATGTGATAGTCACATATCTTAGGGTAAGCAAGGTATTAAGTTTTGAATATATGGATGTTCGAAGACTAATAATATCTCGATCCAAAGATTGATACTTCATATGTGATATGATGTGTTCTCTAAAATACTTCATAAATCTTATTGTCTCATTCTAAAAAATATCCTAAAAATTATTGTATATGTTAGATATCATCAAAATCTATTACGAGCACTCCATATGAGATATGAAAAAGGCAAAAAGCAGGTTGTCCAACTTATGTGAAAAATATTGATGTACATAAGTTTTATGCTAAAATAGGTTAGTATATATATATTAGTTTATAGGTTATCCTAAGAGTAGTATATGACACTACTTCTTCCACACTACTTGACAAAAATATTTTGATAGTAGATATGTCACCTTTTACGAAAAAAAAAATTTTCTAAGAAGGGGACAGTAGGAAGATAATTGAACTTGAGAAGTTCAAGACCTATGAACTATCCTATCATAACCTGTGGAATATGTTGGAATTCTGGATTTGGTGCATTTATATGTATTTTAAAATTTTTATTTTTTAAACACCGTAGTGAAAAATAAGATTAAAATATTTTTAATCTAAATTTTGCATGCATAAAAATATAAAATCATATAGATCTATTTCATATGTTAAAATTGATATATGCTGAAATTCAGATTGTGATTAAATTATATACCTATTTCACAATCTCTTTCTTCAAAATTAGATCTGAAAGAGACAAGGCTCTCTGTTAGCCACACAAGTATCTGATCTCTATGGATATCTACTCAGGATCAGCTTGGAATAGCCCTCTATAATCTGAATTTTGATTCTCCAAAATTCAACCTGCTGAATCTGAACGAAGCCTGGATCGCGATCAACACTTGATCTTTCTCTTTGATCTTCTTTTTTTTCTCTTCTCTAGAGTTTCTCCTTTCTATGTGCTACTACCAAATGCTAGAAACTAGTAAGGAAGAGGCATCCAAACTCCTCTGGATGTGAAACTCTTTGGGATGCGCATCCCAAGAAAGGGATGTATAGAACACCCAAGAGAAGAGAAAGGGAGAGGAAAAGAGGGCATTGAGAGAGCCTTTGGGTGTGAGGAGCTGCTGGTTTTAATGCTCTAGAGAATTTAGGAGAGGTTCTTTTAAATAGGCATAAGGATTGAATCCTATTCAATCTCATAATATAAATCCGACTTGCATTAGGATTTCTATTAACTTAAGTTATCCAATTTATATTAGGAAGCCCATTAGGCACCAACTATTGGAGCCCTTGCACACATAATTAGACACACTTTTTTGCACCCAAGAGACACCTCATATAAAAACCAAAGGCCCTCTAATTAATGGACATATCCAAATTGATCAAATTAAAGTGGTGCCCCATAATAACTATTAAAGAGATTTATAAGAGACTTGCACCCTTAATTTATATGATCTATAGCCTTAGACACCCAACAATTTGAATCTCATGAATCTTATTCATGTTGGTTTTTAGCAAGTAATTAAGTTAGAATTATCTTATCAAATAAGTAATCCCAATGGAAAGAAGAATTAGATCCAACCATGTGCTAGTAAGGTTACCATGGACCAAATGGATTTCTCTAAACCCAATTGATACTTCATAAGCTCAATTTTTTTTTTCAGGCCTAATCCTTTTGTTGTATGACCTCATAGATTCAATTCTATCTAGTAGTGAGATATACAATAATCTCTATCATCATATCATTTAAAACTCTTTTCAATGGATCGAAATAATTTCACTCTAACTCAATCAAAGATTGTCGATCTGGAATAACTCTAGTGAGGTCTCACAATCCACCAGTGACACCTAGCAGTATGTAGTGACAACCCAGTAGAACTGAAATGAACCTCTAGATATAGTTAACGTGTGATTTAGTCCCTCTATCATGAGTGCCGATTAGAGGATGGATCATGGATAAATCGTCAAACCTCAACATCAGTCATATGATAGATTGATTAACTCAAGTCCAGTTGAGACTTCTATGGAAACTCTTTTTCATCAATCACACTGCTGTGGCCACAGACTCTTGGACTTAGCCTCTCAAATCTCATAGGACTACTCCTCTCTATCAAGGTCGATAGATCCTATCTTGATGTGCACCCCACTCCTACAGTGGACCAACTATCGCCAACATCTAATATAAGGGCTCATTGAGATCCATGTTTATGTGTTAATCAAACTCTAATAGTCTCATTACGAGTAGCAGTACCATCTCAAGTCAAAAGACCAGTCACACAACTACAGCATCGAGACAATCACTGATGATTGAATATAAATCCAAGTGATCTCTCGTATGGTCATGCTCAGTGCCAGTTGTTTTCTAATAACCATTCGTACTTGTCGTCCAGTTGTTCTCGTATGAAGAGACGAATACCATGCCTAAGCGGTAAAAGACCTCTCTTAGAGTTTTTCATGCTGAACCTCTTCAACACCTTCTCTATGTATAACTTTTGTGACAGGCCAAGCATTCGTTTAGATCTATCCATATAGACCTTTATTCTGAGAATATAGGATGCTTCTCCTAGTTCTTTCATAGAGAATTTTTTGGACAACCATCTTTTGACCGTGGTCAGTATGGGAATATCATTTTCAATGAGGAGAATATCATCCACGTATAGTACAATGAAGGTGATTGCACTCCCACTGACTCTCTTGTATACACAAGGTTCCTCTTCATTTTTGATGAAATCAAACGATTTGAATGCCTCATCAAAATGATGGTTCCAACTTCAAGAAGCCTGCTTTAATCTGTGTATAGACTTTTGCAGCTTGCAGACTTTGTGATCACCATCACCAGATGTGAAACTCATAGACTGCTCCATATAGATATCTTCCTCAAGATATCCATTTAGGAAGGCAGTTTTCACATTCATCTGCCAGATTTCATAATCATAGTAAGCTAAACAGCAAGCAAAGTACGGATGGATTTCAGCATGACTACGAACGAGAAAGTTTCTCGATAGTCAATGCCCTCATGCTGACTATAATCTTTAGCCACAAGCTTAGCTTTATAGGTCTCTATCTTACCATTGGCACCTATCTTTCTTTTGTAGATCTATTTACATCCAATAGGTACAATACCTTCAGGTGGATCCACTAAAGTCTAGACTTGGTTTGAGTGCATTGAGTCAATTTCTGACTTCATAGCATCTAACCATTTCTCAAAATCAGTGACAGACATCGTCTCGTTAAAGGTATTGGGATCATCACCATGACTCCTATCTCCCATAAGGAATATTTTCTTTATTTTCTCCGTAAGTATACCCATATACCTTTCAGGAGGTCGGAAGACCTTGCTAGATCTACGAGGTGGCAGAGAAACATCAACTACTGGCTCATAGACTACGGATTCCTGAGGATCTATAGCTCTAGACTCTTCAGAGATCTTCTCTTCGGGTTCCATTAACCTCCCACTGCCGCCATCCTAAATAAACTATTTTTTCAGGAACACGGCATTTCGACTCACAAATCACATTATGGTCTTATGGAAAGTAGTATTCTATGAATTTTTTTGGGTATCCTATAAAGTGAGCTATAATAGATCTATCCTCCAATTTTTTTGTCATCTATCTCTTGACATAGGCCGGATATCCCCAAGTCTTAAGATAACCCAGACTCGATTTCTTACTAAACCATATCTCATACGGTGTGGTAGGAACAGACTTTGAAGGAACTCTATTCAACAATTGAATGACAATTAACAAGGCATGTCACCAACGAAATAAGAGTAGATCAGTGAAGCTCATCATGGACCTGACTTTATCCAATAGGGTCCTATTCCTTCTTTCAGATATCCTGTTGAGCTGAAGTGTTCCAAGAGGAGTCCACTGAGAGACTATACCATTGTCCATAAGATATCTCAAAAATTTTCGACTAAGGTATTCACGTCTTCGGTCAGATTAAAGAACCTTAACGGGTTTGCTTGTCTGCTTCTCTACTTCATGCCTGAATTCTTTAAACTTTTCAAAAACCTCAAACTTATGTTTCATTAGATACACATACTCGTACTTAGATAAATCATTGGTAAAAGTAATGAAGTAGGTACAACCACATCTGGTCTGCACATCGAATGGCCTACACATATTAGTGTGTACCAGGGCAAGTAGCTCTGTAGCCCTTTTTTCATGTCCTACAGAGGGCAACTTGTCCATCTTTTCTCGAAGGCAGGATTCACAAGTTGGATATAACTCTGGGTTAAGAGAGCCAAGGATCCTATCTTTTTTCAGTCTGTTTATCCTATCCTCTCCAATATGGCCTAGTCTATGGTGCCACAAGTATTTTTGGTTAATCACATCTCTGGAACTCTTTTGACCTATGGCACTCACTATTTGCTCGTTTAAGTTCACATTCGCATCAACATGTAAGTGCTAAAGACTGTTAATTTAAAGATCTCATGCAATCAATTTATTTCATAAATAAATAGAATAAAAATTTTTATTGAAATAAATTTCAAAACCTTCCTGTGCTAGCACAGACATGAAAATTAATTCTGACTAGCTATAGAAACATAATAATAGTCTTTCAAATCTAATCTAACACCAGACGATAATCGAAGAGGGTAAGTACCAATGGTCTCTGCAGTAATTTTTGCTCCATTACTGATCCGAAAGATCATGTTACCTTTTCTCAACCTCCTACTTTTTATCAGACCCTGCATTGAGGTACGTATATGAGCACTCGAGCTAGAGTTTAATACCCAACTAGAAGTAGAAAAAATCATAAGGTTAAATTCAATTACAAGCATACCTTCGAAAGATTTATCACCTTTTTTGATCTTCAGGCTCTCTAGATATTTCGGACAGTTTCTCCTCCAATGGCCTTCAGTATGATAGTGGAAACACTTTTTCTATGCCTCAGCTGCCTTTGGACCATCCTTCTTTGGCTTGCTCTCTCTTCTGCTTCTTTACAGATTTAGCCTTCTTTCTTCTAATAGACTTTCTCTTAGAAGAAAAAGTTTACTCCACAGCGAGAACAGTACCCCTTGAACTCTTCAAGGTATCCTCTGTTGTGACCAGCATGTTGACAAGTTCGAGAATAGTGCAGTCAAGTTTGTTCATATGAAAATTCATGATGAATTGACTATATGAACTAGTAAGGGATTGAAGGATCAAATCCATTTGCAATTCTTTTTGCATATCAAGCTCGAGCTTCCTAAGCTCCTTAATGTCCTTGATCACTGTCATACAGTGCTCATGGACAGACTGCCCCTCACGTATCTTGAGGTTGAAGAGTCTCTTAGATATTTTGAAGCATGTAGTATGGCTTTGCTCACCATACAACTCTTACAGATGAGTGATCATAGCTCGGGTAGTGGACATATGCTCGTACTGACTCTGCAACTCGTTTGACATAGACGCCAGCACATAACACTTGAGCCGACTATCTTCATCCGTCCACTTCTCAAAAGTAGTTTTCTACTGAGCAGTAGGACGGTTTGATAACACAACGAGATCCTGGTTGAGAACACGGCTTAACTTTTCTAAGATCAAAATAATTTTGAGGTTTCTAAGCCAGTTTTTGTAATTATTACCAATCAAACGATTAGTTTCAAGGATGTGAGCCAGAGGGTTTGAGGCTGACGTGATGGTTTAACTGCAAGTATAGAAATTCAAGTTAGACTTTTGTACTTAATATTTCAATTTTCTACTGGAGACTTTAAGATGCAAATAATGACTCCCACTAATTTTTCGGATCCCTCCACTCTTTGAAAAGAAAATGAAAATCTTGACATGACAAAAGATTTCTAGTGGGTGTTGCGGTCCCATCGATGACATGCACCTTACCTAACAGTTATTGATAGATGCACATCGATGCGTAGGCAACTCTTTATCCAGATGCTTCACTAAACATATTGCAGCCACTTGATCTCTAAGTTATATGAGCTCACCTAACAATTATTGCCCATACTTCTTAGTTAAGCCTGACCCACCATTCACAAGCAGGTGCAAGACCATCATTGGGTCCCTCACCTAACAAGTATTGGGCCCAATCCCATCCTTACCTTAGAGCAATTCCTTACTAATAGAGTGATTGTGTATTTCTGATGCAACTGAACCACTGTGATCAGTCGAGAACAATCAACGCCGGTAACACGTCCATATATCTATAATGGTGGAAGACCTGCGGACTTAATATTTATGGGGAGGTTTGGATTTAGGTCTCATCTAATCAGTCATCATATGATCGATCTAACTGGCATGGACTAAATCAGATTGCTAAGCAACTTAATTCAAGACCTAATCATCCAAATTGATCAGATAAGTGGAGATTAGTGGGGGTCCCCCCATTGCCTTCCTAAGACACCAATAAATTGATCAGATCGGCTAACAAAATTAATTAAATAATCATATCTCATTAACTTGCCTTAAACACCAATAGGTTGATTGATCATAATCGATTAGCTCAAGCGAATCAGACTCAAACCAACAAGCCAAATTAGGTCTTTAGGTTAATCGATTCTACATATGAGACTTAATTGATTTGATCAATAACAATTGTATGATCATTAACTTAATTGATCTAACTAAATTTAACACTTGACTCAATTTGATCAATTACTTAATCAAATTAGACCCATATTGATTCAAATAAAAAATTTTAGATGTAATCCTATTACATGACCTAATTTTTGATTTTTTCATGATAAAAATCCTCATGTACAAATACAAATTTTAGATTTTAAAATTATATTTTAGATCTAAATTCATTACATGAAAGTAAATTTTAGAATATGAAAATAATTTTTAAGTTTTAGCATACAAACAAATATCATATATATACATGTAAAATCAGATCTAAACAAAATTTCAGATCTTAGCATGATGTGATATATCTCATATACTAATCATGGATCAAATTAAAAGTAAATTTATGATCTAAAAATATATTCATATATCATATATATGTATCAAAATTTAGATCATATAAAAATTTCAGATTTTATGCATGCATCTATGTATCATATGAACATGGACTAGAACTCTTTCTAAATCAAAATTCAGATCTATGCATGCAATTACATATCATTTATATGTAGTAATATTAAATCTAAAATTAAATTTCAAATTAGTTGATTCATCTATACATCTCATGTATCAAAAGAAAAAATTAATTTTAAAATCTTTTCAAAAATATGTATGTCAAAATTCAGCATATAAAAATCTGTGGCTCTGATACCACTGTTGGAATTCTGGGTTTGGTTCATGCATATGTATTTTAAAATTTTTATTTTCTAAATATTACAGTAGAGAATAAGATTAAAATATTTTTAATCTAAATTTTGCATGCATAAAAATATAAAATCATATGGATCTATTTTATATACTGAAATTGATATATGTTGAAATCAGATTGTGATCAAATCACATACTTGTTTCGCAATCTCTTTCTTCAAAACTAGATCTGAAAGAGATGAGGCTTTCTATTAGCTGTACAAGTATTTGATCTCTACGAGTATCCACTCAGGATCAGCCCGAAACAGCTCCTTATAATCTAAATTTTGATTCTCCAAAATTTAGCCTGCTGAATCTGAACGAAGCTTGGGACACGATCAACACTTGATCTTTTTTCTTGATCTTCTTTTTCTCCTCTTCTCTAGAGTTTTTTCTTGCTATGTGCTACTACCAGATACTAGAAACTAGTAAAGAAGAGGCATCCAAACTCCTCTGGGTGTAAAACTCTTTGGGATGCGTGTCCCAAGGAAGGGGTGTATAGAACACCCAAGAGAAGAGAAATGGAGATGAAGAGAGGGCATGGGGAGAGCCTTTGGTTGTGAGGGTCTGCTGGTTTTGATGCTCTAGAGATCTTAAGAGAGATCTTTTTGAATAGGCATAAGGATTGAATCCTATTTAATCTCATAATACAAGTCCTACTTGCATTAGGATTCCTATTAATTTATGTTATCCAACTTACATTAAGAAGCCCATTAGGCATCAACTATTAGAGCTCTTGTACCCATAATTAGACATTCTCTTTTGCACTCAAGAGACACCTTATATGAAAACCAAAGGCTCTCTAATTAATAGACATGTCCAAATTGATCAAATCAAAGTGGAGCCCCATAATAACTATCAAGGAGATTCATAAGGGACTTGCATCCTTTATTTATACAATCCATAGCCTTAGACATCCAACAATTTGAGTTTCATGAATCTTATTCATATAGATTATTAGCAGATAATTAAGTTAGAGTTATCTTATCAAATAAGTAATCCTAACGGAAAGAGAAATTGGATCTAACCATGTGCTAGCAAGGTTACCATGGACCTAATGGATTTCTCTAAATCCAATTGATACTTTATAAGCTTAATTTTTTAGTGTAGGTATAATTTCTTTATTGTGTGACCTCATAGGTTCAATTCTATCTGGTAGTGAGATATACAATGATCCTTGTTTAAAAAAAAAATGAGTTGTTCAAAGCATATATTTTTAAAATTTTACACCAAAATAATAAGAGATTAAATATTTTAATCTTCTAAATATATCTTAGATCAGATCTAAACTACCATTAAGGATCTATGATATAAAAAATTTATATATAAAATCTGATAAAAATAGAAAACTGCATTGATCACATCGATGTCCTGAATCTAATCTAACTTTTAGATTATGTCGGTAGAGTTTAGAACTCATCACCTTTTCATAAGTTGATGATCTTCACTATTGGTAAGTATGGTACAAAGCTCTCGCTGATGTCGAGCAGCCGCATAGATCATCCGACCTCTACAGATCGTCCACTCGAAGCTCTGATCAGATCTTCCTTCACGGGAGTGCTAGCTCGTATCGAAGGCTCTTGATGGCTGATCCAAGCTCCTTTTTTTGGATCTCCCAGACTCCTCCAGATCAGAAGATGAAGCTTTACGAGGAGGTGATGGTGCGAAAGATTGTACAAGACTTACTCTTGTATTTTTCTTCTTACAAAATCTAGAGATGAAATCCTAGAACCCACAGCTCATGCTTGAGAGGAAGAACACTTCCTCTGTTTCTCACATATGGAAGCCCAACCTACTCTCAACTTTTTGAAAGGAATATGCCCTACAAGTCAATCAATTTATGTATATAAAAAATTTTTCTTATAATTTTTCAGACTTATATAAATGATATTTTATATTAATAAAAGGTATTTTTTTTGTTTCATCATGTGCTGCATCTTATATTTTTAATTGAGATCATGATGAATCCCATAGATCAGGATAATGATTTTAGGATTATGATGAGATCATACCTATGAGACCTAAAATCATAAAACTCTGATCTAGAATATTCCTAGTTAGAGGAATATTGAGTTGGGGATCGATGTTCCGGAAGAACTAGCACATCCTATGTATGCTCGGTAGAGAGGGTAGCTGATCTCATAAGCTACTTGTGTGAGACACTAATACAACGGTATGGGTACTCATTAGAAAATGAGTTCACTGAATTGATCTGACATCAGAAAAATCTTATAAAATTCTAATGTCAAGAGATGCTTCTCTAGTGGGGGTTGTGCATGTGGTCCTTAGACCTGAGGCCACCATGGTCCTTGTGCATATGAAACCATAGTTTTGGTTCATACTCATTCATGACTTAGTCATGTATGGGGTGTTCTGGATATGGTGGATTATGTATGGATGTTATGAGTAGGTCAACATGGAATCGATCATTCCTAATAAAAGGAGATCGCATCCTACTTGTTCCGATCGAGAGATGATTCAAGAAGTCTTTGATCAAAGCAGAATAAAAATTAGAAAATTTTTTTAATATTTTATTAATCAAATCATCATATTATGATCGAGAGAAATATGAATATGAAATTAGATTTGACTTGGTTTCATATCCATAATCATATTCGGGATGCTGGATAATCGAAGGATTGAATTGTACGATAACTTACCATTCAAGGATATTTTTGATATTTTCATCAAAAAATTCTATATCTTCTGGATAGACATGATACATTGCTAGACATCAATCATGTCTTGTAGGTTTTTATAAATTAAAGAGTTTAATTCATGGGTCAATTAGAAAGGGTTCTAATTTGACAACTTGGATATGCATCGATTTGACCTAATTCGGTTAGATGGACTCTAATCAATTCGGATCAACATAAATCTAGACCTACTACTAGCTAGATGTGGAATTCAAAGGGTCACACACATCAAAAAATTAGTCAAAGATTTTATTTGATTTAATCATGGGATATTGGATCCGGATTGGGTGCCTAATTGACAAGCTAGTACTTGCTGGCTAACCCGAGCTCCTAAGCTAATCTATTTGGGTTTGAAACCTTGCCAATAAGTCAACCAAAATTAAGCAGGACTTAATGTGGTTAGTGCCTACTTTAATCAGCCTTAATTGGGAATTTTTTCATGATTTTAACATCATTTATCAAGAGTCCAAGTTGGTAGGATTCTTGGTGTAAGGCGCCACATTGTTTGGTGCAAGAATTGTGCGCATACAAGAAGTCCTTCTCCAAAGAGATTTTACTCCAAATTTCTATGCCATTTTAATCTTTATTTGATGAGGTTTAATGCCTAATTTTATGAGATTTTAATGAGATTAAAATCTATAGCTTATGGGGCATGGAAATTAGGTCATGCATTTGGGTTTTAGCGCATGAAGACTTGTAATGTGTGAGAGGATTAGAGTCCTTCTCATGGAAGGATCTAATCCTAATTTTTGACACCAACTAACCTCTTTTCTTTATCTTATTGCATGCCATTTTTTGAAAGATTTTAATGGGATTAAAATACCTAAATGGCATGGAGATAAAGTGGATAAGGTTTGGTGCATGGTTCTTGGCACACGGCATTTTATCTTGGCGTACAGAAGGGCTAAGAGTCCTTCTGCACATTAATCACCTTTTTGGGATAAAGATTAGAGGGCCAAGATTTAATCCCCACCTTTGGTTGAGTTATTTGACCAAGTCAAAACACATTTGGAGGGCCAAGATGGGATCTTGGTGGCGCCAATTCTAGAAGGCTGAAAATTTCTTCGTAACTTTTCACATATCAATTCTCTCCTGGGATTCTAAATTAAATCCAAGGCCTTAATCAGATTATGATGTGGAATTTGGATGGCTAAGATCTGGTTTGACCTGGTCAAACAATCATAAGGAAGTTTGGTTATTGAAAAGAAGTCACACGATGCTTAAACATAGTATGAATTCATAACGCGTAATAACGGTCCTTCTGATTAAAGGACATATTTGATACATTAATAACCAGATTCAAGACTTTTACAAATAAACATATTAGCATCTATTCATACATTATAAATATCCCCCATTTGGTCTGGATAAAAATCAATCAAAAGTCCGATAAAGTTTCTTTCTTCCCTTGTTAAGATAAGGTCTTATAGTTTTAAGACAAGGGGTCTTCTTTAAGACAAGGTCTTAGACTTCAAGACAATGAGTCTTCCATTAGGATAAGGTTTAGGAAGATCCTTTTGAAAGGCTAAGAGAGGGGTTTAGGCCATTTAAGAAAGAATTGGTGAAGGAGTGCTGGGAATTAGTCCTAGCAAGGCAAGATAGTTCTCGGGAGGAGAATTTGATAAGGCAAGGTTTTGTCGGAGCATTTCTTTGATCTTGATTTCATGTGGATCACCTATTGGAGGGCGAACGTTTAGGCACCTCATGGAAAAGAAAGGATATCGGCTTCTTCCATTCTTCACCGATCTAAGGTTTCATTTCTAAACCTCACTTATAGGTATATATATTTGATTGAATATACCAAGGAAGATCCTTGGATTTTGGATTTTGGGTTTATCAGATTTTATAAAAATTTTGAAATCCAGTCTTTCGTTGCGTGATCCGAAACCCAACAGTGGTATCAGAGCCTTCTTTGGTCGATTCAATCAGATGTGATATTTATTGATGATCAAATTTTGTTACTCATCATTCTGTAAGGTTGCCTTGGAATAGTGGTGGATGTCCGCTATGTGGTAGATGGTTGTCCTAAAATGATGAAATAACAAATATTATGTTTTATACATAATATTTTATGATTCATTGATTATATGCTATATTCATGAGATGGTTATGTAGAACATATATGATATGTTAAAATTGAACTCTTAGTAGCCTAGTACTCGAATAGTTATCATCTAATTGTTTGAAGCATGTAGTTTATCATCTTTGTTATATGCTATATGCTTCTTTATTAGAATGTGCATGAGATCAGTCCAAGCTCTCATAAAAAAAATATATTAAGTCAGTAGTAATAACAACAATTAAGCTTGTCGATTCTTGAAATGATTAATCCTTTGATGTTTAGGAGTGTTTCAAGTATGGTGGTTATTCAATTGGTTCCATTCACTGGCCTGGTCAACTTTGTGGGTGTTTAGAAAAGCAACGGGAGGACTCCCACCAAACTTGTTTTTATACTTTTCTGGCCAATTATATTAATTCGAATGCTGAATTTGGATTGCTTAATATTAAAAAAAGATACTATTAAGGGGCCTTCCTTCATGCCAGGTCAATATTATATCAAGAACCATAGCAGATTTATTGTGTAACCACAAGGCTTGCTGTAGGGACTGATATAATGTAGCTCTGGTGTATACAAGATGCTTACAGTAATTTTGGATATACTGCTTTGTTGTGTTATCACAAGAGTAGTTATATTCAATTTTGACTGTATAGAAATGAAGGGTCATACTTAACTAGAACATTATAGTTTGTTATGTAACCACAAGACTATTAATATTTTAGAGGCCAGGATAGAGTTGAGAATTGTGTGAGTTGCAATTGAAAAGAGTTTTCTACCTATGAACTCGTTAGGGTTTACTGTGTAACCATAAGGCTCTTACGAGGAATTAGGATCTCAACCCCACTTGGATAATTCTACAGTATCCCATTCATCATAGTGAGGGCTATGGTGTCCGACAAAATAGTAGGAGACATAATTAGATACAAGACCTTGTTTAATTGTGCATGTCATCGTAAGTCGGATGCTTATGTTATATTCTTTATTTATTATAGATTAAAAATGACATCTTCATTATCACTAAGAGGCATCTTGGATGCCAATAAGTTAATCGGTCCAAATTATGTTGACTGGTTGAGGAATTTAAAAATTATACTCATACAAAAGAAGATCTTTTACATTCTTGACACCCCAGACCTGGGGCTGTTAGGAGATGATGCTACTGAGGATGAAGTAGACACATACAAGATGTGGCAAAATAATTCTCTTACTGTTAAATGCATCATACTTGCCTCTATATGTAATGATCTACAAAGGCAGCATGAGAGTATGGATACTCACTCCATACTCCTCAATCTAAAGGAGTTGTATGGAGAACAGAGTAGAACTGTAAGGTATGAGATATCCAAGTAATTATTTCGTGCTCGAATGACAGAAGGATCATCTGTGCAAGACCATGTCCTTAAGGTCATAGACTTGATCACCAGATTGAGTCAATTAGGTTTTGTGATGGATAGAGAATTGAGTCAGAATTTGATCCTACAATCACTCCCAGAATTATTTTCTCAGTTTGTGGTTAATTTTTATGTGAACAAACTGAGTGCTTTATTGCTTGAGCTGTTGAATATGCTCAAAACAGCAGAGAGCCATATTAAAATGGATAAGGCTCTAGTTCTTCTTATGGGTCAGACCTCTAAGAAGAAATCAGGCATGAAGGGTTCAAAAAGGAAGTTGAACCCTAAAGGCGGTGTCATAAAAAAGAAGAAGGAAAAGAAAGCTTCTGAGAAAGGTACCTGCTTTCACTGCAGCAAGATAGGACACTAGAAAAAAAATTGCAAGGTTTACCTTGCATCTGTAAAGACTGGTGCAAGTAATTCACCACAAGGTATGTATGAGATACATATGATTCTATCATTAAGTTTTCTTTATTCAGACTCTTGGGTATTAGATATCGCCTGTGGTTCTCATATATGCAAGTCATTGCAAGGACTGCAGAATCTTAGAGTTTTGAAGGAGGGTGACTTCAAGCTCTACGGTACTGGAGGAGAGTCCATTCAAGCAAAAATCGTGGGGACTTGTATGTTGAAGTTACCTTCTGAAAAGATCTTAGAGTTGGAGAATTATTATTATATGCCTAAGATCATTAGAAATATTATTTCTATATCATTGTTATTACAATGAGGTTTTGAAATAAATGGAAAGGGCACTAGATGCTCTATTTCTTTTTCTAATGAGCATATCTGTGATGGCATTGTTAATAATGATCTTCTGATTCTTTCTCTTAATGACAATATTTTTCATGTTGATGAAAATAGGAAACGTAAGAAAGAATATATAAATAATATTTTACTTTGGCATTGCCGACTTGGTCACATTAGTGAGACAAGAATTAATAAGTTATACAAAGAAGAATTCTTTGAACCTTATGATTATGAATTATTAGGGACCTATGAATCTTGTCTTATGGGAAAAATGACTAAAACTCCATTTAGTGGACATGAAGAAAGGGCAAATGAGTTATTAGGACTTGTACATACAGATGTATGTGGTCCCATGACAACTGAAGCTAAAAGAGGATACTCTTATTTTATAACATTCACTAATGATTTATCTAGATTCGAATATGTGTATCTTATGAAATACAAATTTGAAGCTTTTGATAAATTTAAAGAGTATCAAAGTATGATTGAGAAACAAACTGAAAAGTATATTAAAATCCTTCGATCAGATCGAGGAGGAGAATATCTTTCTAATACATTTTTGAACCATCTTAAGAAAAAGGCAATTCTCTCTAAATAGACTCCTTCTTATATACCACAGTTGAATGGTGTAGCTGAAAAGAGGAATCACACTTTTTTAGATATGGTGTGGTCCATGATGTGTCTTACAGATTTACCTATTTCCTTCTAGGGGTATGCCCTAGAAACTGCCATATATATTTTAAATAAGATACCTTCAAAATCTGTGCCTAGCACTCCATATGAGTTATGGAGAGGTAAGAAGCCCAATCTTAAGTATCTTAAGATATGGGGCTGTCCAGCATATGTCAAAAGAAATTTTGAACATAAGCTAAGTACTAGGGCAAATAAATATCTATTTATAGGATATCCTAAAGAAAGTATGGGCTATCTCTTTTTTCATCCTCTGAACAAAAGATATTTATCAGTAGACATGCTACTTTCATGAAAAAAGAGTTTATCCTAGAAAGAAGCGGTGGGAGAAATATTGAACTTGAAGAAGTTCAAAGTGAAGTACAAAATATTTCTCAACCAGAAGTACCTACTGATAAGGTACAACCACAAGTTACACCTCCTCTCCATAGGTCAGATAGAGTGCGAAATACACCTTTAAGGTATAGGTTTGTTATTGAGAATAATGAAGCCCACATCATGAAAAATGATGAACCTCTGACCTGTATGGAAGTTGTCATGAGTAGGGACTCAGACAAATGGCAAGAGGCTATGAAATCCGAAATAGATTCTATATACACCAACCAAGTATGGATTTTGGTTGATCCATCAGAGGGTGTTACCCTTATCGGGTGTAAATGGGTCTATAAAAAAAAGATTGGAGCAGATGGCCAAGTAGAAATCTATAAAGCTAGATTGGTGGCTAAGGGTTTCAGGCAAAAATAGGGCATCAATTATGATTAAATATTTTCACCTATTGCCATGCTCAAATCAATTTGGATTATGCTTGCTATAGCTGTATACCATAATTATGAAATCTGGCAAATAGATGTAAAGACCATCTTTCTTAATGGTTATCTTGAGGAAGAGGTCTATATGTCCCAACCAAAAGGATTTGTCTTAAGTAGGAGACTAAATCAAGTATGTAAGCTTAAAAAATCTATTTATGGATTAAAGCAGGTCTCGAGGAGTTGGAATATTCATTTTGATGTAACAGTCAGAGAATATGACTTCATCAAAAATATGGATAAATCTTGTGTATATAAAAAGACTAGTGGGAGTGCCATTGTCTTCTTAGTTTTGTATGTGGATGACATACTTCTCATTGAAAATGATATTCCAATGTTACAATCGGTCAAGTTATGGCTATCATCTAAGTTTTCATGAAAGACATGGGTGAAGCATCCTTTATATTTGGTACAAAGATCTATAGGGATAGATCTAAAAGGATGCTAGGCTTATCCCAGTCAAGGTACATAGACCTTGTGCTGAAAAAGTTCAGCATGGATGGGAGTAAGAGAGGTTACTTACCCATGAGTCAAGGCATACATCTCTCTAAGAAAATATCTCCTAAGACACCTGAAGAGAGGAAAAGAATGAGTTCTGTTCCTTATGTTTCAGCAGTAGGATCAATCATGTATGCAATGCTATGTACCAGGCCTAATGTTGCATGTAGGCATTGCTAGTCATTTTCAGGCTGATTCTAGGAGAGGATCATTGAAAAATAGTGAAGAATATTCTTAAGTATTTGAGAAGAACTAAGGATATTTTTTTAGTTTATAGGGGATCTGATCTAAAACTAGAAGAATATTCTGATTCTAGTTTTCAGTCAGATTCTAATGATAGCAAATCCACTTCAGGATATATTTTTACTCTGAATGGTGGAGCAGTGAGCTAAAAAAGTTTTAAGCAGTAGACTATAGCTGATGCAACCACTGAGGTAGAATACATTGCTGCAAGTGAAACTGCCAAGAAAACTGTCTGGATGAAGAAGTTCATCACCGAATTGGGTATTGTTCCTGAGATTGAGAATCCAGTACCACTTTATTATGACAATACTGGAGCTGTTGCTCAAGCAAAGGAACCAAGGTCTCATCATAAATCCAAGCACATTCTAAGGCACTTCCACCTCGTTCGTGAGATTATCAAAAGATAAGATGTAGTTATTGAACGAGTAGATACAAAGAATAACATAGCAGACCCATTTACTAAGGCTCTATCACAGCAGCAGTTCGATCACCATCTCGATTGTTTGGGGTTAAAATATAAGAGCGATTGGCTTTAGTGCAAGTGGGAGATTGAAAGGAATATGTCCTACAAGCCAATCGACTTATGTATATAAGGGATTTTTTTTGTAATGTTTCAGACCTATGTAAATGATATTTTATATTAATAAAAGGTATTTCTTTTTATTTCATCGTGTGCTGCATCTTATGTTTTTAATTGAGATCATGATGAATCTCATAGATCAGGACAATGATATTAGGGTTATGATGAGATCATACCTATGAGACCTAAAACCATAAAATCCTGATCTAGAACATTTCTAGTTAGAGGGACATTGAGTTGGGGATCGATGTTCCGGAAGAACTAGCACATCCTATACATGCTCGGTAGAGAGGATAGCTGATCTTATAAGCTACTTGTGTGAGATACTAATACAAGGATATGGGTGCTTATTAGAGAATAAGTTCACTGAATTGATCCGACATGAGAAACATCTTATGAAATTCTAATGTCAAGAGATGCTTCTCTAGTGGGGGTTGTGCATGTGGTCCTTAGACCTGAGGCCACCATGGTCCTTGTGCATATGAAACCATAGTTTTGGTTCATACTCATTCATGACTTAGTCATGTATGGGGTGTTCTGGATATGGTGGATTATGTATGGATGTTATGAGTAGGTCAACATGGAATCGATCATTCCTAATAAAAGGAGATCGCATCCTACTTGTTCCGATCGAGAGATGATTCAAGAAGTCTTTGATCAAAGCAGAATAAAAATTAGAAAAGATTTTTAATATTTTATTAATCGAATCATCATCTTATGATCGAGAGAAATATGAATATGAAATTAGATTTGACTTGGTTCCATATCCATAATCATATTCGGGATGCTGGATAATCGAAGGATTGAATTGTATGATAACTTACCACTGAAGGATATTTTTGATATTTTTATCAAAAAATTCTACATTTTCTGGGTAGACATGATACATTGCTAGACATCAATCATGTATTGTAGGTTTTTATAAATTAAAGAGTTTAATTCATGGGTCAATTAGAAAGGGTTCTAATTTGACAACTTGGATATGCATCGATTTGACCTAATTCGGTTAGATGGACTCTAATCAATTCGGATCAACATAAATCTAGACCTACTACTAGCTAGATGTGGAATTCAAAGGGTCACACACATCAAAAAATTAGTCAAAGATTTTATTTGATTTAATCATGGGATATTGGATCCGGATTGGGTGCCTAATTGACAAGCTAGTACTTGCTGGCTAACCCGAGCTCCTAAGCTAATCTATTTGGGTTTGAAACCTTGCCAATAAGTCAACCAAAATTAAGCAGGACTTAATGTGGTTAGTGCCTACTTTAATCAGCCTTAATTGGGAATTTTTTCATGATTTTAACATCATTTATCAAGAGTCCAAGTTGGTAGGATTCTTGGTGTAAGGCGCCACATTGTTTGGTGCAAGAATTGTGCGCATACAAGAAGTCCTTCTCCAAAGAGATTTTACTCCAAATTTCTATGCCATTTTAATCTTTATTTGATGAGGTTTAATGCCTAATTTTATGAGATTTTAATGAGATTAAAATCTATAGCTTATGGGGCATGGAAATCAGGTCATACGTTTGGATTTTAGCGCATGAAGACTTGTAACGTGTGAGAGGATTAGAGTGCTTCTCATGGAAGGATCTAATCCTAATTTTTGGCACCAACTAACCTCTTTCCTTTATCTTATTGCACATCATTTTTTGAAGAATTTTAATGTGATTAAAATACCTAAATGACATGGAGATAAAGTGGATAAGGTTTGGCGCATGGTTCTTGGCACATGGCATTTTATCTTGGCGTGCAGAAGGGCTAAGAGTCCTTCTGCATGTTAATCACCTTTTTGGGATAAAGATTAGAGGGACAAGATTTAATTCTCACCTTTGGTTGAGTGATTTGACCAAATCAAAATACATTTGGAGGGCCAAGATGGGATCTTGGTGGCGCCAATTCTAGAAGGCTAAAAATTTCTTCGTAACTTTTCACGTATCAATTCTCTCTTGGGGTTTTAAATTAAATCCAAGGCTTTAATTAGATTATGGTGTGAGATCTGGTTTGACCTGATCAAACAATCATTAGAAAGTCTGGTTATTGAAAAGGAGTCAGACGATGCTTAAACATCGTATGAATTCATAACGCATAACAACAGTCCTTCTGATTAAAGGACATATTTGATATGTTAATAACCAGATTCAAGGCTTTTACAAATAGATATATTAGCATCTATTCATACATTATAAATGTCCCCCTTTTGGTATGGATAAAAATCAATCAGAAGTCCGATAAAGTTTCTTTCTTCTGTTGTTAAGACAAGGTCTTGTAGGTTTAAGACAAGGGATCCTCTTTAAGACAAGATCTTAGACTTCAGGATAAAGAGTCTTCTATTAGGACAAGGGTTTAAGAAGATCCTTTTGAAAGGCTAAGTGAGGGGTTTAGGCCATTTAAGAGAGAATTGATGAAGGAGTGCTGGGAATTGATCCTAGCAAGGCAAGATAGTTCTCGAGAGGAGAATTTGATAAGGCAAAGTTCTGCCGGAGTATTTCTTTGATCCTGATTTCGTATGGATCACCTATTGGAGGGCGAACATTTGGGCACCTCATGGAAAAGAAAGGATACCGACTTCTTCCATTCTTCACCGACCTAAGGTTTCATTTCTAAACCTCACTTATAGGTATATATGTTTGATTGAATATACCAAGGGAGATCCTAGGATTTTGAATTTTGGGTTTATCGGATTTCATAAAAATTTGAAATCCTGTCTTCCATTGCATGATCCGAAACCCAACACTTTTTACATCCTCTCTCTTAAATTTCTTATGCAAAAAATCACTTCCAATCTCGCACAAAATTGATCCCTTTTTAAGATTGGCGTCCCATGGAAGATAAGGATAAGAATAAGATAGTTCTGGTTCAAATTCAAGTGTTGGTTGATCCTTATCACCAATTCAAATCAAATTTGAATTAAATTTTGAATCAAATATCATATTTATCTTATGAACTCAGAGCGGGGTCGACCAACATTAGAAAGGTATAAAAAATCCCATGCATAAACACTTTATGCGTGGAGAAATGTGGTGGTGTGAAGAGGAGAGTCCAACTCAATTTGGACTTTAAGATTTCATTCAAATTCAAATCAATTTGAACTCAAATTTAAACCAACCAATTTCAAATTCAAAAGAACTCAGATGAGGACATGGGAAAAGCTTCTGAGCATTAGAAAAAAAATCACATAAAATATTTCTCATGTGAAGAATAAGAGGGCGCAGATAAAAGAGGTACAAAGGATTCAAATTCGAATAATTTTTCTCATCCAATTAGATTCTGAACCCAACTAAATTAGGTTAAACCCAATTGGACCATTCAACCTAATCTAATTAGGTAGCAAATAGCTTTGATCAAATTTTAATTAAATTAAAAATTAATCAAGCTCATTTTGATCATATCAAGAATCAAACATCCTTAGCGATTAGGTCATCTCATAACCTAATCGGATCGAACCAATTTGAATCCAATTCAATTAGATTCGATCCAAACCTTAATATTTAAACAAATTGAGTTAATTCATAATCTAATTACTAATCAATCTCTTCATAATTTATCAATAATTAGCAAATTGATTTATTGTAACTTTTGCATAGGATTAATCATCAATCGAATTGACTGTTTTACGCTAGAATAATTTTTAATCGTTGATTAGCCATATGATCAGTCAGAAATTTTTTTTGAATGTGACCCCATAGGTTCGAATCTAAGCTAGTAGTATGGGAACAATCTTTCTATACCAATCAAAGTGACAATCTAGCAATGATACCCAATATCCGGATAGGTCGACAGATTGCAAAGCATCATTCAAGAATCTATTGGCATATGGTTACCTTATAATTCATCTTTTTGAGCCAAATGCTCAAGGTGACCTAGGATTTAACTGCCAACCTCGATATGATCATCCATATTATATTTTAATTTTCAAAATTCATCACATGTATTAGTCTGACCAAGGTTTTACTGAATTAAAACACACTGATACATTAACTCCTACTTATTCGGAGGGGCCAATTCCATCTTGACTCACATACCAACTTCGCAAGTCCTTGACTATGTCCAAAAACCTTTCATTACTAAATTAAAAATTTAGGTAGTCCGACACCAAAGCATAGTGAGTTGCTTGCAAGTCACCATGGTGATCTCAGATCGGAGGGACATTTATATCCATATCCTTCGAGAGCTACTCTTGACAGCAGAGTGCTGAGCAATTGATCACGTTCAGTGAAATATACTCCTACATCTCATTTGTATGCCATGCCAGTGTCTCCACACTCCTTAGTTAAGAGGACAACCAACGTACATGGCACATAATAACCTATACTTGATATAGCTATCATCTTAATAATAGTATATCATTTGGTCATGAACTTAAGGTTTAAGGACTAAATGATATATCATTCTATATCGAATCAAATAGTTCTAAGGACTTCATCACATAACAGGAGTTCAAAATGAGATGTACACAGCGATGAAAAAATTAAATAATATTTATTAATTCAATAATTCATATATAATTATAATGATAAGCACAATCATCAACAGGCTAACGATTGATTTTGGAACATAATTCTCAATAACTCCCATTTGGACTAAAGTCAATCGGTACAGTATCGTATATCTATCTTTGATTTGTAGTCTTCGAACTCCTTGACGTCGAGGGCTTTAGTAAATGGATTGGTTAGGTTCTCTTTTTCGTCGATCTTTTAAAGCTCGACATCACCTCGATCCACGATCACTCAGATCAGGTGGTAGCAACGCATAATGTGCTTGATCCACTAATGTGACTTCGGTTCCTTCGCTTGAATGATGGCACCAGTACTGTCATAGTACAACAAGATGGGGCCATCAAGGGAGGGTGCCACTTTGAGCTCGTTGATGAACTTTCGTAACCACACAGCTTCCTTCGCAGCATCAGATGCTACGATATATTCTACCTTACGAGTAGGCCACAGTGTGCTGTTTGAAATTTTTTCAGCAGATTGCTCCACTATTTAGGGTATAAATATATCTCGATACGCTCTTGCTGTCGTCAAGATCCGACTGAAAATTAAAGTCTGTAAATCTTACAAACTTTAAATCAGATTCTTTATAGATAAGCTATTGATCCTTAGTATTTTTCAAATACTTAAGGATGGTGTTTACGACCTTCCAGTGATTCTCACCTGGATCGGACTGGTATCTGCTTATTATTCCTAATGAGTATGCCACATCCGGTCACGTATATATCATGGCATATGTTGGTGCAGAATTTTGCCGAAGCCGGAGAAGCTGGAGTTGAGATGACCGCGGCCGCCGTCGGAACCTGCAAGAGAAGTCTAAACCGAAGTTGGGGGTGCTCCGACAAAACCCTCCGACGCTCAAGTCAGTACTCTACTTCAACAGAAATGGAGTGCTCGAGTGGAAATTTTAGTAGAGTTTTGAGATAGAATTTAGAGCTTAGAGAAGGACGTATCTGGGAGTCTCTTTTTATAGACGGAGAGCGTAACTGATTGACAGTGCGTCTGTAACTGCCTGGTAGTGGGCCATTCAGAGCCACGCGGAGTTTGTTACGGAGAGTAGTGGCGTTAGGGGCCGTTCAGGGCCACGTGGAGTTTGTTACGAAGAGAAAAGCAGTGTCCGTTGTCGCGACTTGCCAGAGAGTGGTGGAGCCACGTAGAATCCGTTACAGAGTGTGGGGTAGGGTAGCAGCCATTATCGCGACTTGCCAGAGAGTTTGGATCTGTCGGCTGAAGCTCGGCTGGGATGTTTGATGGAGTGGAATGGCTCTCTATCTCATCGATCTAGGAGAAGCTCGGATATTTTTGAGGTTGTGACAGGTCTACTATTGTTGGGTGCCTAGAGCATTGATACTGCAGGTAGGAACCATCTGCTGTAGAAGCTCGAACGGGGACTTTCTGTTGGAAAAATCCGGTTTCATGAAGAATTTGGCAGAGGGTCGGCCGGTGGTGGACTTCGGATGGCATTGGGGAGGTTCGTCTACTGGAGGAGTCTGGGGATCCTGTGGAAGTCTGGATGGCGTTGTTGAAGTCTGGCTGATGCTATTGAAGGTTGATGGCTGGGGAGGTTCGGCAGACACCGAAGGCGATCAGCCATTGTAGAAGTCCAACTGCTGGAGCCCGTCTATTGTAGAAGCTCGTCCGGAATCCATCCGCTATGAAAGTTCGGACGGAGTCTGATTCTTGCAGAAGGCTGAAAGGAGGCCGCTTATTGTAGAAGCTCGATCGAAGATCAGTTATCATGAAAGCTCGGAGTAGTGACCTGGCCGGTGGAGCCTATCCCATTATAGAAGCTCGTCTGGGATCTGGAGTAGATATTCGAAGTAGACGGCCTGCAGTAGGAGTTCGAAGTAGACTGCTTGCTGTAGAAGTTCGGCTCTCGCAGGAGCTCGGGTGGAATTCGAAAGGCGGTCGACCGTCGTAGAAACTTGGATGGAGTCTGGTTACTGTAAAAATCTCATTGTCAGAGAAGCTTGGATATTGACGAAGTTCGAAAGAAGTTCGGAGTAAGGTCATCCGTGGCCAGAAGAAGTCTGGAAGGGATTCGGAGAATAGTTGATCACTGTAGAAGATCGGCTAATTGTGAAGCCCTGAGAGCCTTTGGAGCGGCCCGGTAGATGAATGGAGAAGCTCATTGTCAGAGAAGTCCGGATGGTCGAGGGAGTTCAGAAAGACGTCACACAAGATCGGAAGCCGGTAAAGTCCTGGAAGGGTCGGTCTTTTGCAAACTTCGACTGGAGGTATTTTATACCCAACACCAGTCCTCCTATTTTCGAGTTCGGATTCTGAATGAAGGAAGTATAGAGAAATTCTCACAGCCAAAGTTGCCTTCCTTGATTTTCGCACTCGATGGTTTCCAGATATTTTGGCATTTGGCACGCTGGTGCTGGAGTCTTTTCAAATCAAGGCGATCTGAAAAGATTTTTTTAGAATTTCCACTGGAGCGTGGCTCTAGGTATGGTGCAATAATGATTTCATCAGCTGTCAGCCATTTTCAGCAGCCTGTCATGGTGAGTGGGACACACGGCAAGTGTAGGTCGGCCAGAGGAGATCCGCAATCATTACTGCATCGGGTCCTGTTGCCTATTTAAATCCGCTTTCCCCTTTCAGGAATTTTACTTTGCCTCCTGTTGGTGCCCTTCTTCTTCTTCCCTGAGAGCTCTATCCCTTTCAACCTTAGGCATTCTTCGAGTCAATCCCCTTCTCTGCATCCCTACACTTCTCGGATCAGTCTAGGTTAGTTTCAGAACTCCTCTCTTCGCTTTTTCTTTTGCTGTTCTTCTTCCATTTTTCTTCTGTTACATTCTGCCTGTTCAGTTTTTCGCAAGCATCCCATCTCTTATTTTTCTCAATTTTTTCAGGATTTTTAAGATTTTTGCTCGATCCATAATGTCCTCCAGCACTTCTTCCTCTAGTAGTTCTAGGAGTTCGTCCATCCCAGCCCCCGAAAACCTTAGTTCTGTAGATGAACCTCGTCCGATCTTTGTACTAGACACCATCCCCTGCTCTCTGACTCTAGAGGAACTCTCACTGATTAGGATTCAGTACGGGATTCCTCCAAAGTACGAGCTGGAGCTTTTCAGGCCGACTGGTCGGGCCAGCGCTCCTCCCCCTGGCTGCTTCTGTTTATACCAAGAGGCTTTCTGCGTCTGACTTTGACTTCTACTTTCATCTTTTGTCATCGCTCTCTTCCGCTTTCTAAATGTTTCTTTAGTTTCTGTAGCGTCGAACTCCTTTAGATTTCTGATAGGATTTCTTTCCCTCTGTCGCCTAGCCGAAGTCCAGCCAACCCTTTCTCTGTTCAAAAATTTCTATACCTTCAAGCGTCACCCTTCGGCAAAGGACTGGTGGTACTTCTCCTCCCAGTTCAGTAGAAAGGGATTGCTGAAAGGTGCCCCCTCTTCTATCCACAACTGGAAGGAGAGGTTCTTCTATGTCTGATGCCCGACCTTGGAGCTGGGATTACCCCCTTGGGGCTCTCTGAGGAATTCCGTCCGTCGGGTTTCTAGCCTGGAAAGGGACGACCTCGAAGCCTCCAAAAAGCTCGAGGCCTATCAAGCCCCCTCCTCTCTGAACTTCTGAAGGAACAACTCTTGTTCAACGTCGGCCTGAGTCCTCTTAACCCTGCTGGTATCATTATTTTTTATTATTTTTTATTTTTTTTTGCTGCTTTTCCTTTCTCTTATTCTATCTCTGAGCCATGTTGATCTTCTTTTATTGTAGACATGGATGCAGGCGTGGCTCGGAGGTTAGCCCAGGGTCTCAAGACCCACAAGAGAAAAGGTGCCTTGACTTCGGGGTTGGCGAAGAGAGCCAGGACAGAAGAGACAAGCCCGCCCGCGCCTGCTCAGGTGGCCGTTGCCGTCGATGCTGCTTCCAACATCGAACCCAAAGTCCCCCGAGCCTCTTCAAGGAGCCCCCCGACCGAGGATCCCGCTCCAGAGACTCATCCTAAGGGGGCACCCGGGGTCGAAAGGAGGAGCAAGAAGACCCTGGCCCGCAAGAGCCACAGCCGCAAGGCTGCCGTCGAGGGGGCCGATGGCTCCGAGGAAGACCTGGGGAAAAATCCCTTCATTAATAGGGATTTAATAAAGAGGCTGGTCGAAGGGTGCATTCTGCCCGAGGTCGTCTAGAGGATCATCCTTGCTGATCCCGAGCTGCGGGTCTGGGACTCTCTGGAATCTTTTCTTGAAGTAGGTTAATTCACTTTTTTCTCCTTCTTGTTTCTTTACTTAATTTACTCCTTAGCTTTTATATTGACTCCCCGACCTCTCTTGCAGATTGGACACCAACTTGTCGCCAACGTCGAGGTGGTGAAGATCGCCAAGAGGGAGGTAGCTCGGGTAGAGGAAGGTCACCTGGCTGAGGCCGCCCGCCTTGAGGAGAAGATCGTCGAGGTCATAAGTCTCGAGGAGGCACTGCAAAAGAAGGGACAAACCTCGTCCGATCTGAGGACCACCTTGGAGGAGGAGAGAAAGAAGGCAGAGGCCGAGGTCTTTGAACTGAAGGTGCAAATTTTCGAGCTGAAAGCGTGGATCCCATCCTTGGTCTCGGAGGTAGGGGCCCGAGCAGTGGAGGAGTTCAAGGCCTCCTCCGAGATGGAGGATCTACAGGTCCAGTTCGGCTAGGATGCCTTCATCAAGGGTTTTGAACTCTGCCAAGAGAAGGTGGCTGAAAAGTTTTTCGAACCGGACCTCGGCTTCTTGGATGAGGCATTCGACAATGAAGCCGGACCTTCCGAAGCTGCTGCCGATCCTCCTCCAATCGGGACCTCTTCGATCGCTGCGGCCGCCACTACCGACCTTCCAGAGATGTCGAGCCCCTTCACTTCTACCCCAGAGGTTCGAAATCTCTAATTTTGTATTTTTTCTTTGTGGTGACTTTTTTTCATTCTCTTGTACTTAAAAATTATTTAATCAATGAAATCAGATTCTTCTTTACAGAGAGCCTCCTTTTTTTTTTCTACATTCTTTTCCTTCTCTTTTATCTTCTTGCACTAATTTGAGTCATGGCACTCTTGTCTCCCAACGACAGTGCCTTGTCGAAGCTCTTCCCCTGCCACAGGGGATTTCTCTGAAGTCGATGATTCAAGACCTCAGAAGAAAAGTTCGTCAGTTGATGAAAAAATCCAAGAGGCTGGAAGATGAACTTCACCGGCTGAGGGAGAGCCATTCAGAGGTCACTGCGGAGGCTACTCACTTTCGGGACCTCCACAAGAAGGGTTTCATGGAATACACCTGGAGGAAGGCCGACTTCATGACGGAGCTTGAGGAACTCCGAAAATACGCCAGCGACCGATCTTGGACTTAGGCTTCCAAGATCAGCTCTCTTGAAGTTGAGCTGGTAGCTGCACGAGAAAAGATCGGCCAGTTGGAAGGGAGCTCATCCTGGCTCGCAACTCAGGCCGAATGCGATCGAGACTGGTCGATCAAATTCTCCGACCTTCAAAAGCAGCTACAGGATGCTGAGGCAAACTACAACACCTATCGGATCGGCTGGTGCGGGCAGGTAGAGGACTACCGAAGGAAGCTCCAGACGACGACCGACGAAGTTGCCTGCCTTTAGAGGCAGTTGTCTGAGAGAGTCCAGCCTGCCTCTGCATAAGGCTCCGATGAGCTCCACTCCTTGAGAGGGGCCATGGCAGAATTGTCTGTGGCCCTTGGGCGGGAGGAGGTCGAACTGCAGCGGTTGAAGATTTAGCTGGTCCATGAATAGTAGGCGATCAAAGATGTCGAGGCAGAGTCTGAGGTCTTGAGGAAGAGGCTTCGGGAGTTGGAGGGCGAAAGTCGGTGGTTCCACCAGATGTACCAGGAGAAGCTGCTGAGAAAGATGAAACTAGAGGAAGAAGTCAAAAACTTAAAGCAATCCCTAATAAGGACTGAAATCGAGAGCTCAAAGTCGGAAGAAGCTGAGCTTCCTTAGAGCCCCTTTTTTTTTATCTTTCATCCTTCCATGTATTCTTTTTCTTTTCTTGTCGTTTCTCTTTTTTGGCCTTCAAAGCTTTGTAATGTACACTTCACTAATGAAATGAAAAGAAAATTTTTCATTACCTTGTCCACTCTTGTATTGAGTTATCGTTTACCAAACTTCTTTTGTCTATTTCTCCTCGGCCTGTGTTGAGTTCCCTCTTAGCAACTGAGGGTTTTTGATAGGAATATTCTTCCTCATTGAGACGAGGTCCCTCGTGTCTTTGACGTAGTTTATTTTGCACTTATCGCTGGTGTAGTTCGTCGTCTTCCCTTCTTATCTTCCTTTTTCTTTTTATTTGGACGAGAGTTTTTTCCTTAGGCGAGGGTTTTCCCTCTGCTCTTAGCGGGGTTGTGGGGATGTAAAGGAGCCACTGAGGAGGTTTTTCTCCTCATCCGGTCCTGATCGACTGGTCTTTGTTTGTGTAAGGGTGAGATTTTCCTCCTGTCCTCGATATAGTCAATTTCAGCTCATGCTAGGATGAGGTCCTCCTCCTATTCCTAACAAGGTTGTGGGGCCACATAAGGGCCGTTGCAAGGGCCTCTCCCTCCATCCGATCTTTAAGTAATCGGGCCTTCGACTTTGCTCATGTTAGGATGAGGTCCTCCTCCTGTTCCTAACAAGGCGATGGGGGCACATAAAGGCCACTTCAAGGGTCTCTCCCCCATCCGGTCTTTAAGTAACCGGGCCTTTGACTTTGCTCATGTTAGGATGAGATTCTCCTCCTGTTCCTAACAAGGCGGTGGGGGCACATAAGGGCCGCTGCAAGGGCCTCTCTCCTCATTCGATCTTTAAGTAACCGGGCCTTCGACTTTGCTCATGTTAGGACGAGGTTCTCCTTCTGTTCCTAACAAGGCTATGGGGGCACATAAGGGTCGTTGCAAGGGCCTCTCCCCCCATCTGATCTTTAAGTAACTGGACCTTCGACTTTGCTCATGTTAGGACGAGGTTCTCCTTCTGTTCCTAACAAGGCTGTGGGGGCACATAAGGGCCGTTGCAAGGGCCTCTCCTCCCATTCGATCTTTAAATAACTGGGCCTTCAGCCTTGCTCATGTTAGGATGAGGTTTTCCTCCTGTTCCTAACATGCTTAATTTTGAATGTATGAGGGAGTTACTTCCTGTCGTTATAAGCTCATGCTAAAAGAAAAAATATGCAAATATGAAACTCTTATTTAAGGCAAAGCTATTGGTAATACATTCGCAGATTTTTTGAATTCCATGATCGTGGAAGGTCTGCTCCTCTGAGCTCTTTTAGATAGTATGTTTTGGTCCAGACTACCTCCTTGACTTCATACGGGCCTTCCCAGTTTGGGGCAAGTTTTTCTTGATTCTGAGGTTATGAGACAGCGGCTCGTGGAAGTACCAGGTTCTCCTCTCTGAAGGCTTTGCTTTTGACCAGGAAATTATAGTAACGGGCTACTTTCTGCTTGTAAGCCACCATCCGAACTTGAGCTGTCTCCCGCTTTTCTTCTAATAAGTCGAGGTTGGCCTTGAGATCCTGTGGGTTGCACTGCTCGTCGAATGCCACGACTCACACCGATGGAAGCTTGAGTTCAATCGGGATCACGACTTTTGTCCCGAAGGCTAAGGCAAAGGGGGTCTCCCCTGTGGGCAATCTTTGAGTAGTTCGGTATGCCCATAACACATGATAAAGCTCATTTGCCCAAGTTTTCTTTGCCTTTTCAAGTCTCGCCTTGATTCCTTGCAATAGAGTCCTGTTAGTCACTTCGGCCTCACTGTTTGCCTGCGGATGGGCTACCGAAGTGAAGTTATGGGAGATATTTAGGTCCTCACAAAATTCAGCAAACCTTGCTCCAGCAAATTGCCGCCCATTATCAGTAATGAGGGATCTGGATAAGCCGAACCTACAAACAATTGACTTCCAGACGAAGTCCTGCACTTTAGCTTCTGTGATTTTTGCCAAAAGTTCAGCTTCGACCCACTTGATGAAATAGTCTATTGCCATCAGGAGAAACTTTTGCTGCCCGGATGCCGTGGAAAAAGGTCCGGGATATCCATCCCCCATTGCGCAAATGGCCATGGGGCACTCAATGGTGTAAGTTCGGAGGTAGGTTGCCTTTGGATATTTGTATATCTCTGACACTAATCATACCTTCTGACATATTCGACGGAGTCATGGTACATGGTATGCCAGTAATAGCCTTGTCGGAGCAGTTTGTGGGATAAAGATCTGGCCCCCAGGTGACTTCCACAGACTCCCTCATGTACCTCCCTCAAGGCGAAGTCGGCTTCAGAAGGTCGGAGATATTTCAGGAGGAGCAAAGACTACGATCTCTTGTATTGCTTGCCTTCGCAAAGGATATATCGGGAGGCCTGATTCCTAAGCTTCCGAACTTCTTTTGCATCAGGAGGAAGAACCTCGTCCTTGAGATATGCAACCAGTGGGTCGATCCAGCTGGGTTCACGACTGAACTCCATCACAAGCTGTGATTCTTCCATACTTGGGCACTTCAAAACTTTGAAGAAGACTTCCTTAGGTAGTTCAGTCGGAGCCAGGGTAGCCAACTTGGAGAGAAGGTCGGCCTTGATATTTTCTGCTCTTGGGATTTGTCGGATGTCAAAGCTGCCGAAGGTAGGGATGATCTCCTTTACCTTTTCTAGATACTTGGCCATACTGTCCTCCTGAGCTTCATAATTTCTGCGGATCTGTCCCACTACTAATTGAGAGTCACTGTAGGCTTGAAGCCGATCTACTTCTAACTCTTTGACGATCCTTAGTCCTGCAATCAGAGCTTCATATTCTGCTCCGTTATTTATCACAGGGAATTCAAAGTGCAGCGCATACTCCACGATAATTCCATCTGGATTGATCAAGATCAGGCCCGTGCCTGCGCCTAACATGTTGGAGGAACCATCCACGTAGAGGGCCCAAAAACCATCAGGGAGATCTATTTTTTCTTTAGAGGAGTTCGGCTGGAGCCCTGGGTTGTCGGCTTCATCTTGTCCAATTCGGCCTCTTCCAGGATAGTGCATTCTACCACGAAGTCTGCTAATATCTGGGCTTTTATCGTCGGTCGAGGTCGATAGTCGATGTCGAACTCTGTGAGCTCGACTATCCATTTCGCTATCCTCTCAGAGGCATCCACTCGATGCAAAACCATCTTGATCGGCTGGTCGGTGAGCAGTGTTATGGTATGTCCTTGAAAGTAAGGTCGGAGCCTTCGAGCTGCAATCTACAAGGCGTAAGTTAGTTTCTCTAACTTAGTATACTTAGTTTTGACGTCTCTCAATACTCGGCTTATGTAGTAGATCGACTGTTGAATTTTTGCTTCTTTCTTAATCAGAACTGCTGCGAGAGCCACAGGGGAGACCGCCAGGTACAGGAACAACTCCTCTCCAAGTTCGGGCTTTGTCAATAGTGGAGATGAGCTGAGGTAGTCCTTCAGTTCTTCGAATGCTTGCTGGCATCCAGTGGTCCAACAGAAGTTCTTCGACTGCTTGAGAGTCTGAAAGAAAGGTAGGCACCACTCGGCCGATCTTGAGATGAAGCAATTTAGAGCCACTACTCTCCCAGTAAGGTGCTGAACTTTCTTTATTGACTTCAGACGGTCATTTCCTGGATGGCACGAATCTTTTCCAGATTTGCTTCGATCCCGCGTTCCGATTCCATAAAGTCCAAGAATTTTTCTGAGGTTACTCCAAAAGCGCACTTGGCTGGGTTAGCTTCATTTTATATTTTTGAAGGGCGCTGAAGGTCTCCTCAAGATCGATGATGTGGTTCATCGAGGATTTACTTTTTACGAGCATATCGTCCATGTAGACCTCCATGTTGTGGTCGATCTACTTTTTGAAGATCTTGTTTACCAGCCGTTGATAGGTTGCTCCTGTATTTTTGAGGCCAAAAGGCATGACCCTGTAACAATAAAGGCCACGGTTAGTAATGAAAGCAGTTTTTTCTTCATCCTCTGGTGCCATCCTGATTTGATTGTAGCCGGAGAACGCATCCAAGAAAGTGAGAAGCTCGTGGCCTGAGGTTGCATCCACTAATTGGTCGATTCTGGACAGAGGATAACTGTCCTTCGGGCAGGCTTTATTCAGCTTTTTGAAGTCTATACACATCCTCCATTTACCGTTCGCCTTCTTAACCAGGACCACATTGGAAACCCAGCTCAGATAGTTGACCTCTCTGATGAATCCGACTTTCAAGAGTTTATCAACTTCCTCAGCTATTGCCATTTGTCTTTTCGGTGCATGACTTCAAACTTTTTCCTTCATCGATCGGTGTTTGGGATCAACAGCCAGACGGTGTTCCATAACTTCAGCATCGATCCTTGGCATGTCCGTCGGAGCCCAAGCAAAAATATCCGCATTCTTTTGTAGAAAATTGATAAGCTGTGTCCGCACCTCTTTCCCCAAGTTGGAGCCGATCTTCACCACGTGCTCTTCATTCCCATCATTCAAAGAAATTGAGACAAGATCTTCTATTGGCTCACCCCATTTTTCAGTCAGGTCGTCGTGGGTGTCCAATCCATCAACCGAACAGGGGTTAGGCTGACCATTTCTTTGTAGGACTATGTTATAGCAATATCTTACCAGGGCTTGATCTCCTCTGACTTCTCCGACCCCCTGGCTAGTAAAAATTTCAATTTCAAATGGTAGGTCGATACTACAGCTCGGAAGGCGTTGAGGCCAGGTCGGTCGAGTATTGCAGATGGCACCCTCACTACAGGAAATCCACTAGCACTCTAGATTGTTTCAGATACCGACCTGCAACTACAGTCAAAGTTATTACTCCCTCCACTGGCACAGCATCGCTAGTAAACCCTACCAACGGGGAGCTAATCGGCCCTAACCGACCATCAGGGATGGACATTTTTAAGAATGCATCGTAAAATAAAATATCGATCGAGCTTTCACTATCAACGAGAATGCGACGTACATCATAATCAGTAATATTTAAAGAAACTACAACCACATCATTATGGAGGAATTGGATCTCCTGGGCATTTTCTTCAGTAAAGGTTATAGATCCTTCAGTTCTCTGCCGCTTGAGCGGTCTGGTTGATTCACTGGCCGCTCCCCTCCGGGGCCCTCTAGAGATGGTGTTGATGATCTCGATTGGAGGCTGATCTCCAGACTATTCTTTCCTCCTTGGCGGCTCCGGTTGTGGCAGGGCCCTCGATCGATCCTCCCTACCTTCAGACCGACGTCGGATGAATCTGTCGAGCCGACCCCACCTGATAAGCTCCTCGATTTCATTTTAGAGATGAATACACTCCTCCGTGTCGTGGCCGTGGTCACGATGATAGAGACAAAATTTGTTTGGATTGTGCTTTTCAGGGTGCGAGCGCATCCTTTCCGACCTCGGCAGCTGCTCCCTGACCTCCATCAGCACCTGGGCTTTTGGAGCATTGAGAGGGGCGTAGCTATGGAACTTCTTGGGGGAGAGCCCCGTTGAACTCTACGGTCTGGGCTCCTCTGCTTACGAGCTCGGGGAGGAGTCCGGACATGCCTATGTCCGAGAGGGGTTCGAGAACATGGTTGAGCTTCACTTGGCCCTTTTTCAGCTGTGGGCTTGCTGGAGCCACCCGCCTGCCGCTCCTTCGCAGCCTCCTCATCCTCCAACTTGAAGGCTTCCTCTGCTCGGGCATATCCTTCGGCCCGAGCCAGCAAATCAGCAAAGTCCCTGGGATACTTCTTTTTCAGGGAGAACAGAAGATCATTCTTTTGAAGACCGCTCTTTAGGGCGGCCATAGCAACCGATTGGTCCAAGTTTCGGACCTCCAATGCGGCGGTGTTAAATCGGTTGACATAGGTTCGGATGGATTCTCCCTCCTTCTGCTTGATGTTGATAAGGGACTCTGAACCTCTCCGGAGATGCCGGCTGCTAACAAAATGAGCCGCAAACTGGTGGCTCATCTGATCAAAGAAGAAGATAGTACCCAACTTTAGCATCGAGTACCAGTTCCTTGCTGCTCCCTTCAAGGTAGATGGAAAAGCTCGGCACAGGATGGCGTCTGGTGCACCATGGAGCAGCATCATTATCCGGAAGGCCTCCAGATGGTCAACCGGATTCGAGGTCCCGTCGTAGCTTTCGAACTGGGGGAGCTTGAAGTTTGACGGGATCGGTTCCTGCATGATCATTTGAGAGAAAGGAGGGTCAGTACAAATGTCCTCACCATAAGCAGGGGGAGCGAGGTGGAGCTCTTCAATCCACCGGTTCATCTCCTAGAGCCTTTGATCCAAGAGGTCCTCTCGACTGCGAGTCTTGAGGGTCTTCTGGCAGAATGGAGGTAGAGATCCTCCGGGGGTGGAATAGTGATCAGACTGAGGGCTCTCCACCCTCAGCTTCTCCTTTTTGGAGAAGACAAGGCGACTAGCCCAAGTGGCCAGCCCTATTATCAAATTTTGAAACTCCGACGATGCTCTTTCCAACCGCACTGACGCCTGCGACTGTTGCTGCTGCTACTGCTACATGGCCTACACTGCTTCGGTGAGGCCTCTGACCTGCTGAACTAGCAGGTCAAACTACTCCATGCTGACTACCGTTGCCGGAGGAGGAGGAGGAGCCTGGAAAACTGGAGACGAGGCCAGAGCTTGCGAAGCTCGCTGAGATTTGGTTGCGAAGGCCGTGGATCGTCTGATGGATGCCTTTCGGGGAGGCATCAGGTGGAGATCTAGAAGGAGAAGGAGAAGAGGATGTCGGAGAAGATGATCGGAGACAGTCCCGTTGAGCACTCCTTTAAGAACAAGGGTACTGTGAAAACACAGGGCCCTTCCTCTAGCGTCAATTCTATTGGTGCAGAATTCTGTCGAAGCCAGAGAAGCTGGAGTTGAGATGACCGCGGTCATCGCCGGGACTTGCAGGGAAAGTCTAAATCGGAGTTGGGGGTGCTCTAGCAAGACCCTTCGACGCTCAAGTCAGTACTCTGCTTCAACAGAAATAGAGTGCTCGAGTGAGAATTTTAGTAGAGTTTCGAGATAGAGTTTAAAGCTTAGAGAAGGACGTATCTGGGGGTCTCTTTTTATAGACGGAGAGCGTAACTGATTGACAGCAATGTCTGTAACCATCTGGTAGTGGGCCGTTCAGAGCCACACGGAGTTTGTTACGGAGAGTAGTGGCATCAAGGACCGTTCAGGGCCACGTGGAGTTTGTTATAAAGAGTGGAGTGATGTCCGTTGTCGTGACTTGTCAAAGAGTGGTGGAGTCACGTAGAATCTATTACAGAGTGTGGGGTAGGGTAGCAGCCATTGTCGTGACTTGCCAGAGAGTTTGGATCTGTCGGCTGAAGCTCGACTGGGATGTCTGATGGAGCGGAATGGCTCTCTATCTCGTCGATCTAGGAGAAGCTCAGATATTTTTGAGATTGTGATGGGTCTACTATTGTTGGGTGCTTAGAGCACTGATGCTGCAGGCAGGAACCATCTGCTGTAGAAGCTCGGACAGGGACTTTCTGTTGGGGAAGTTCGGTTTCATGAAAAATTTGGTAGAGGGTCGGTCGGTGGTGGACTTCGGATGGCGTTGGGGAGGTTCGTCCATTGGAGGAGTCTAGGGATCCTATGGAAGTCTGGATGGCGTTGTTGAAGTCCGACTGACGCTATTGAAGGTTGATGGCTGGGGAGGTTCGGCAGACACTGGAGGCGATCAGCCATTGTAGAAGTCCAGCTGCTGGAGCCCGTCTGTTGTAGAAGCTTATCCGGAATCCATCCGCTATGGAAGTTCGGACGGAGTTCGGTTCTTACAGAAGGTTGAAAGGAGGCCGCTTATTGTAGAAGCTCGGTTGAAGATCAGTTATTGTGGAAGCTCGGAGTAGTGACCTGGCCGGTGGAGCCTGTCCCATTGTAGAAGCTCGTCTGGGATCCGGAGTAGATATTCGAAGTAGGCCGCCTGCAGTAGGAGTTCGAAGTAGACTGCTTGCTGTAGAAGTTTGACTCTCGCAGGAGCTCGGGTGGAATCTGAAAGGTGGTCGACCATCGTAGAAACTTGGATGGAGTCTGGTTACTGTAGAAATCTCATTGTCGGAGAAGCTCAGATATTGATAAAGTCCGGAAGAAGTTCGGAGTAGGGTCGTCCGTGGCCAGAAGAAGTCTGGAAGGGATTCGGAGAATAGTTGATCACTATAGAAGATCGGCTGATAGTGAAGCCCAGAGAGCCTTTGGAGCGGCCCGATAGATGAATGGAGAAGCTCATTGTCAGAGAAGTCTGGATGGTCGAAGGAGTTCAGAAAGACGTCACACAAGGTCGGAAGCTGGTAAAGCCCTGGAAGGGTCGGCCTTTTGCAAACTTTGGCTGGGAGTATTTTATACCCAACAGCGTACATAATAGATCCCATTGTCGAAGCATATAAAATTCTTCTTATACGCTCTCTCTCTTGAAGAGTTGTCGGATAATCACTCTTCAAGAAAAATTTCTTGACCTATCAGAAGATAGCCTTTCTTAAAATTCTCTATGCTGAACCTTTTTAGCACAGTATCAATGTACGTTGATTGGGATAATCCAAGTAACCTTTTAGATCTATCTCTATAGATTTTTATCCTAAGGATGAAGGATGCTTCTCCTAAGTCTTTCATGGAGAACTGTGATGACAACCAAACTTTTATTCTCTGTAATGTAGGGATGTCATTTTTGATTAAGAGAATGTCATTGACATATAAAATAAGAAATATTAACATAGAGTTATTAACCCATTTGTATATGCAGGGTTCCTCTCTATTCTTAATGAAGCCATACGTTCTGATCACTTTATCAAAATGCATGTTCCAACTCTGAGATACCTGCTTAAGTCCATAGATGGACCTTTGAAGCTTGCACACCTTAGACTCATCTGTGGATATGAAATTTTCAGGTTATATCATATACACCTCTTTTTCTAGGTCTCCATTTAGGAAGACTGTTTTCATATTTATTTGTCAGATTTCATAGTCCAGATATGCTGCTATCGCAAGTATAATCTGAATAGACTTGAGCATTGCCACAGAAAAAAATATCTTGTCATAGTCAATACCATAACATTGACAGTAACCTTTGACAACCAGATGGGCTTTATAGATCTCCACCTTTCCGTCTGTGCCCCTCTTCTTTTTGAAGATCCACTTACACCCTATGGGTTTTACCCCTTCAGGTGGGTCAACCAATGTCCATATATTGTTGATTTTTATGAACTCCATTTCAAATTTCATCGCTTCCAGCCACTTATCAGAGTCAGACCTCTGCATCGCATCCATATAGGTGATCGGATCCTCATTATTCTCATCGAGTTCAACTGGATCCCCATTCTGGACTAAAAAATCATAGTATCTATCCGGTTGATGCGGTACTCTATCATATCTCATTAAAGATATTTCTACAATAGATTTTGGATTTGATCTAATCAAGTCTGACTCTATGGGTTTACTAGATTGTGTTGGTTCTTCTACCGATCGAACTTCATTAAGTTCAATCTTTGAGGTATTAGTTCCTTCAGCAATGAACTCTTTTTCTAAAAAGACTGTCCTATTGCTGACGAACACCTTCTGTTCATCAGTAAGGTACAAGTAATATTCTTTGATCTCTTTTGAGTATCCTATAAATAGATATTTGTCAGACCTAGGTCCAAGCTTGTCAGTTTTCAAATGTTTGACATCAGCCGGACTTTCCCAAATCCTAAGGTGAGAGAGTGCTCTGGCTTACGCCCTGTCCACATCTCATGTGATGTTTTACTTACAGATTTACTCGAAACTTTATTTAAAATATAACAAGTCGACTTGAGTGCGTATTTCCAAAAAAAAATCGATAGACTTGTAAAGCCCATCATGGATCAAACCATGTGTAATAGGGTTCGATTCTTCCTTTTCGATACATTATTATGCTGTGGTGTTCCAGGAGGAGTCCATTATGAGAGAATTTTATTCTCTTCTAAGTATGTCAGAAACTCACTAGAGATTCTTCCTCGATCGGACTGAAGAGTTTTAATACTCTTTCCAGTTTATTTCTTTACTTTATTATAGAATTGTTTGAATATTTCAAATAATTCTGACTTATGTGTCATTAAGTAGATGTACCCATACCTTGATAGAATCTGTAAATATAATAAAATAATAATATTCATCTCTGATACTAGTGTTCATTGATCCACATACATCAGTATGTATCAGACCTAGAACTTCACTGGCTCGCTCACTTTTTTTAGTAAAAGATGATTTGGTCATTTTTTCAAGAAGATAGGACTCACAAGTTGGGAGTGATTCACAATCATTGACTTCGAAAATTTTTTCTTGTGTCAATCTATTTATTCTGTTCTTATTAATATGACCTAACCTACAATGCCAAAGGTAAATATCGAAGACATCACTAATTCTAGGATGTTTGTTGGACATGTACATTACACTAACAGATTGTGACAACATGTAAATACCATTGTTCAGCTATCCATTCATCACATTAATATCATTCATAATGATAATAAAATTATTTTTTTTATTAAAATTTTATAACTGTACATGGCCAAAAGGCCTACAGAAATAATATTCAATAAAAAAAAAGATAAAAGTGATATTCACTTAGAACAATTACATTAGACTTGAATACAAGCTTAATAGTTTCTAATGCTAGAACTGAAACTGATCTTCTATCTCCAACATTAAAGAACTTTCACCTTCTTCAAATCTTCTACTGACTTGCAGACCTTGCAATGAATTGCAAATATTAAAAGAGCTTCCGATATCAAATACCCAGATAGTAGAATCACAAATTGAGAAATTATAAGATGTTGTCATATAATTACCTTGTCTAGCAATAACTTGCTTCTTTCTCGATCTGTTCGGATCCAGGGAGGCAATGTATTGAGGATAATTTCTTTTTCAGTGCCCCTGCTTCTTGCGGTAGAAGCATTCTGCTTGACTTTGGTTGGACTTGGGTTTCTTGGTCTGACTGAGCTTGGGTGTCCCAGCACTTTGCACCCTTTTCTTGTTCTTCTTTCCTTTCTTAAAGGGTCGACATCCAGAAGAAGATCCTCCCACAATATTCACTGACTCTTTTTGGAGCTGGTGATCCTTCTCAAAATTTTGCAGCAATCCCAGTAAATTTGGTAGTTAACTGTAGGCTTTGTCATTCAAAAATCAGTAAAAGAGAGGTAGGACTTGGGTAGAGAGTTCAAAATAGCATCTTTCCCCAACTACTCATGTAGGGAAAATATCGAGCTTGCTTAGGCACTCAATCATCTCGATCATGTACAATACATGATCAGTGACTGATTCTTCTTCCCTCATTCAAGCATTGAAGATGGCACAATTAGTCTTGTGCCTCTCAACATCGTCGGGTGTGCCAAAAAACTCGTTCAATATTTGCAACATGTCCTGTGGCTGAGCATTCTCAAAATGATGGCTAAACTTATTATTCATTACTACTAGCATAATACAACAAACCATAGTCCGATCCTTGAGTCACTTTTGATAAGTGTCTCTGATCGAGCTACGTGCATTTGGAGCTGGCTCCTCGGATGTCAGATCAGTTAACACGTACAAGATCCGTTCGTGCTCCAGGATAATTTTGAGTTTTCGATACCAACTATCGAAATTTGATCCCATCAATTTATCACTATCTAATAGTGATCGAAGCGACAAAGTGGTGGCCATAACTGTAAAAGAAAAATCAAAATCTAATTGGTATATAAATTGATTAAGCCTAAAGATATAGATTTTAGTTTAAAAGTTCTTCTACTATTTTATTCGAATTGATAGCCTCTACCTTCAATTCAAAAAATTACATTAATTCTTTAGTGGGTACTAGAATCCACATGGACACACATGGGTTCGAGTGTGGCTCGGCCAATCCTTGTATACCCATGAGTAGGTTCTTAACCAATTATTTTATCAAATAATTTTTAGTATTTAATTTTATCCCGACACCTCTTCAGCAGGTGTGTAGCACCTCCACTGAAAGTTCTGATTAGGTCCAACCATTAACATGCCAAAATTTAGTGTATCTAACAAACAAGTGATCAGATCCGAGTGTGGCTCGGCCAACCTGACCATCATCAGAAAGACACAACTAAAATAATATATTATGAATGATAATTTCGATAGCCAGATGAACACCAAGCGTGTGGCACCTTCAATGATCATCTAAACTGTTGGACTCATTATCATCCAACTTAATAGGAGGCTATGATCTAGTTATCGCCATAACTATTTCATTTTTAAGGACCTAACAATTTTAGAAGATTTAATTAGTTGAATTGAGAGACTTCATCACATAACAGGAGTTCAAAATGAGATGTACACAGTGATAAAAAAACTAAATAATATTTATTAATTTAATAATTCATATACAATTACAATGATAAGCACAACCGTCAACAGGCTGACGATTAATTTTGAGATACAATTTCTAACACTATCAACATATCATTGAAACTCTTTTCAATGGGTCAGAATAATTTTACTCTAACTCAATCAAAGATTGTCGATCCAAAATAATCTTAGTGAGCTCTCACAATCCACCAGTGATACCTAGCATTATGTAATGGCAACTCAGTAGAACTGAAATAAATCTCTAGGTATAGTTAACGTATGATTTAGTCCCTCTATCGTGAGTCCTGACTAGATGGCAGGTTATGGATAAATCATCAAACCTCAACATCAGTCATATGATGTATATGATGTATTGATTAACTCAAATTCAGTTGTGACTTCTATAGAAACTCTTTTCTATCAATCACATTGTTGTGACCACAGACTCTTGGATTTAGCCTCTCAAATCCTATAGAACTACTCTTCTCTATCAAGATCGATAGATTCTATCTTGATGTGTACCTCACTCTTACAGTAGACCAACTGTCACTAACATCGACTACAAGGGCTCATTGAGATATATATTTATGTGTCAATCAAACACCAGTAGTCTCACTATGAGTAGTAGTATCATCTCAAGTCAAAGGATCAGTCATACAACTATAGCATCGAGACAATCACTGACGATTGAATAGAAATTCAAGTGATCTCTCATATGGTCACGCTCAGTGCCAGTTGTTTTCTAACAACCATCCACACTTGTCACCCTGTGTCTCTATACAGTAGATTAGAGACCCATCTATCCCGAAGGAAGTGATTTGTGCATCAGTCTATCCAGATCTATCATCGTCCTCATGATGATCCTATAATTGAAAATCTTTAGGAATTAAATATACATCTTTAATTTTTAAAACTTTGAGAATATGTATCGAAACTAATTCCATAGATGATTCAAGAACACATTATACTTGAATGAAAAAAACTTATCCCTTTTATTGATCATATCAATATATTAAGTATAAAATTATGTCTTAGATATATTACAATGTGTCAGCCATATTGACTTCTAGGACATACATCTAATAGAATATCCATAAATTGATCCTCAACTAGATGTGCTTATTGATGAGACACAACCATGATATACACCTCCTCATCGAAGGTCAATTCGAGTGTATAATGTACCACTCAAATATGATTTGTCATTGAGAATGACGATACACTATACATCATTGAGAATGGAGTTTTCTTGATCTATTCGAAGATCGTTATGAGTAGAAACTCTGACAGTTGACTTGAAATCATAATATCTGAAATGGACTCTCTGTATATCAACCAAGTATGGACTATGGTTGAAGCATCTATGGGTATGACCCAACAGGTTGCTAATAGAGATGTCAATATGAATTTTTGTTATTGCTACATACCATCTAGAAAGTTTGTTTCTAGTAGGAAGGCAAATACATTTATAGATTCAAGCAGATATTGAGGAGTAGGTATTTCTATTTTTGATAAGACAGTCAAAATATTTGACTTTATCAAATATAGATGAACCATGTGTGCATACAAGAAGACTAGTGGGAGTCCCACTAATTTTTTGATTATGTATGTGGGTGACATACAGCATATTGAGAAGGTAGTCTCAATATTACACTTGATCAATAATATGCTTATCACAAATATTTTCATGAAAAAGAATTGGGTTAAGCATCCAATATTTCTTTGCATCTATAGGGACAGATGTTAGTGGATGTTAGGCTTGTTCCAGTCTAGGTATATGAATTTTATGTTGACAAAGTTCAACATGAATAGGTGTAAAGGAGTTTACTTACCCATACATTCAATGTACCAAGTCTGATGTGAATTATGTTCTGTGCATAATCATTGATTTCAGGCAGATCTTTGATAGGATCTTTTGAAAACTGTGAAAAGTATTCTCAAAGTACTTAAGAAGTACTAGAGGAGCAGCGAATTAAAAAAGTTTCAAACAGCTAACTGTATTTGTTTCTGTTAAATGTTGTTAGTAAAGATTGTTAAGGAATGTCGCCAGATGAAAGGGTTCATCACTGAGTTGGGTGTGGTCTCACTAAGAATCCATGCACATCCTAGGCACTTCACCTCATTCATGATATGATCATAAAATGAGTAAGTATTAAGAACATTACAATAGACTAGTTCACTAAGCCTTACACAGCAACAGTGTATTCGCCATCCTGATTGCATAGGTATTAGGTACAGGGGCGATTGGCTTTAGTGCAAGTGGGAGATTGAAAGAATAGTGCCCTACAAGCCAATCGCATAGGGATACAAAGGAACTTTTCTTTATTTTTTTTCTACTCATTTGTATGACATTAATTATTTTTATTTATGAGGTATTGTCTTTTATCATTTACTGCATCATATTTTTTATGATTATGATAAACACCATAGATTAGGACAATGATTTTAGGGCCATAATGAGATTAGACTAGTGAGACATAAAATTTTGATAGTTTCAATCTAAAATATTTCTAGTCATTGGATCATCGAGTCAGAGATCGATGATACCGATAAGACGATACATCATATGTATACTTGATGGAGAGGTTGGTTGATCTCACAATCACTTATGTGGTGATACTAATACAAGAATATAGGTGCTCATTAGAGAATGAGTTCACTGAACTGACCCGTAGAAAGAACATCTGATGGAGCGTTACAGTATGTCAACAGATGGTTCTTCAGTGGGAGTGGTGTATGTGATCTTTTGACCTGAGATTATTGTGGTACCTTGTGTACATAAACCCTTACTTTGGTTTATTTCCTAGCACACCACTTTGAGATGTGTGTGGGATATTCTGGATATGGGGTGAAGTACGTATGGAGGTGTGAGTGGTCAATAAAGAATCGGTCACTCCTTGTAGGAGGAGAGAACATCCTATGTGATCTCATAGGATGGTGACTCTGAGAGTCTTTGGCCAGAGCAGGGATGAACGGTAGAAATGGTTTCTACTGGTTCATCAATTAAGTCATCATCATTAAATTGAGATACATATGGATAAGTATTTGAGTTTGATATATTTCAATATCCATGGTCTTTTCGAGATGTTGTGTGATCGAAGGATTGAATTGCACGGTAACTCACTACGAAAGGATAATTTTGATATTTTTATCAAATTTTAAATCTTTTGGATAGTCATGATACATTGTTAGATGTTAATCTTAATTTATAGACTCATCAAAATTAAAAAAAATTAATTTGAGAATCAATTAGGAAGAGTCATAGTTGATTGGGACTCTCGAGCTGACCTAATCCAATCAGATTAAGGTTACATCGAGAGTTTGGATCCACTGCTGGTTAGATTTAAAATCCACTGGGTCACACAGAATAAGAATTTGATCTTAGTCTAGTCTATTTAAATTTATTATAAATTCAGTGGGTTAATTAAATTACTAGCACATGAATTAACCTAAGTGCCCAATTGGGTTCAGTGCAAAGGTGTTTGTGCTAACCTAAGCTTGTTGCCTTGACCTAATGTGATTGTGTTTGAACCTATATTTAAATAGGTTGCTGATTTAGGTTTTGTGGAAGTGTTCCATGTGAAATCATCTTTTCCACATCAAAACCACACGAGGAAAAATTTGTGGCATCATGTATTTGGGTGTTTAAGGAAAGGGAGTCCTCCTTTACTTATCTTAAATTTCTTACCAACTTCCACATGTCCCTTAATTTTGTGCACCATCAGATGGGGCTTTGGGACATGTAGACATGGAAGAGGATGAGTCCTTCTCCAAGAAGGAACTCTATGCCAAAATAAATAGGGACGCCACACTTTTATGCGATGAGAAGTGGAAGAGTCCAATTCTCTTTAAACTCTTAATTCCTTCCTTTATTTCTCCACACGTTTCTTATTTCATCGTGTCATATGATGGCTCTTCAAATTATGGGTATAGAAGAGAAGGAATAGTTCTTCTCTGGCAAGGAGTTTGAATGCCAAAAATTATTTGAACCCTCCCTTATATGCATTGAGTTTATGGAAGAGTCCTTAGTGGTATGGACTCTTTGTTTCTCACGTTAATTCCTTTTTCCACACACAATATGATTGTGTATTAATTTTTTCAAATAGAAGAAGAGTCTTTTTATTGGTCAATCACTTTTTTTTCTATGCCATCTACTTGTATTCCATGCTAAAAATTAAATGAAGGTGTGTAAGAATGAAGGAACGCCAAGAGTTGGCATCCCATGGTGTCGCCCCTTATTTCCTATAAATAGGGGGTGCTACAACCAAGCTTAACATGCCAAATTGGGTTGAGAGTTGGCATGGAAATGAGAAAAAAATGATGAAAAAAATTTGAGGAAAAGACAAGAAAAAAGGGAGAGAAAAATAGAAAGGAAGGGAAGAGTGAAAATAGAAAGCATGAGATGCTTGTCCAAAAATCAGATTGTTCATGTGTTGAACATATAATCTGATTTGTGTGTGGTGAGATCTTTTGAGGAAGAATTTTTAAAGAGGTCTTAGTGAATGTCATGAAGGCAAACAAGCAATGGTGCAACTAGTTCTTGTGAAGGACGAACGGTAGCAAGCTTTCGAAGAAGGCTGCAGCACCATGACGAGTTGGGAAAGACCCTGATCGCTCCCGTGTGGATCACCATTAGAGGACTTCTATTTTGAAATCTCGTGGAGGTCTCAAAATTATCAGATCATGATCTTCTTATTAGTATATGACTTCTGATCTCTTCCTGATATATATGTTTTTGATCGTTTGATTGTAATCATCAAGGGATACCTAGTGTTTTGTGTTCCGATGGACTAGTTTAATTGTTAAACTTTATTTTCAATTATTGAATGCATGTTAAAAATTTTGAAATTCATATTTCACTATATCACCAAAATCCAACAGTCACTAGTAGATTATGAGAACTCACTAGGATTATTTTGGATCGATAATCCTTATTGGGTGTGAGTTAAAATTATTCTAGCCTATCGAAAGATATTTTGATGATACTATGATAGAGATCATGGTATATCTACTATCAGATAGAATAGAACCTATAGGATTACACACAAAAATGATCTTTGTCCAATCAAATGGTTGAATTATGATTATGGATCGTAATAGAAATCAATTATCAATGTGATGGATAATGCATAAGTTGCAATTGTCAAACTTACTAAGTGTTAGTAAGTTGTAGGAGGATTGATTAGCAATTTGATTATGGTCTGACTCAATTTGATTAAGCTATAGAGTTCAAATCAGATCTAATTGAATTAGATTCAATTTGGTTTGGTTTGGGCATGATTGAATCAATTCCTAGTTTGACTAGAACTTGATTGAATCAATTTTCTAATCAGATTAGGATTTAATTTGAATTTAATTAAGTTTTTTAATTAGACTAAGAATTAATTTATTTACTAACTAATCCTAATTTAGTTAGGATTAAATCAGATTTAAATTAGATTTAAATTAGCAAACAAATGAATCTTAGTTAGACTAGGATTTCTCCTTGGTGCCACCTCTCTCCTCATGGTTATACCCAATGCCAAATTTGATTTGGTATATGGTTAGATTAGCTCAAGCACCTCCATGCCACCTCTTTTATGTCCATTTTTGGTTGAGATTAAATCTGATTTGATCTGATTTTGATTAGATCAAAATAGGACTCCCAGCTTGATTGGATTTCATCTTAACAAACCTAGTCAAACTCTAAGCCCTTTAACTCTTGGACACCATCTATAAATAAGGGGCCTTATGGATGTGGAAGAGCATCTGAAATCCTACCTTGGGCATCAGGTTTTGGGTGTGAACAAGCTTAGGGGGTGAGGTTTTAGAGAGAGGAAAAAAGAGAGAAAGGTTCTCTCATTTTCTAGTTTTCTTTTTTCTCATCTTCCTCCTATTTTTCTTCTCCTCTTCTCCTGGTTCTTTAAAAAGATCTTAGAGAGTTGAAAAGGGTCTTCAATCAACCATCAAGAAGGCATCTTCTGCATGGATACTAGCACCCTGATGAAGACCAAGGCTTCTGATCGGATCGAAGATCTCGTGTGGATACCTTTTAAATCTATTTTGGGCTTGAAGGATGTAAGGAGAATTAGTAAAATTGAAGCTAAATATTTGAATATTGAAATCAGGCTCCTACATCACATGGTAACAAAAATATTTTTTCCTAGAGAGGGTAGGCATGATTGTATTTCGAGAAGGGACATATGTGTTATGCACCATATTATCTATGAAATTTCCATTAACCTCCCCGTGCTTATGATCGAAGCAATGTGTGAAACCTTAAAAAGATCTAAAGCCCGTTTACCTTGTGGTATGGCTCTAACGCTTGTCTTCAAGAGTTTTGGGATCAATTTTGAGGGTGAGGCCTATTGAAAAAGCGTAGGCTTTCATGCATGCATTTCAAAATTTTTATAGTGGAATGAAGCTAGATTAAACCTTTTAATCTACAAATACATGCATAAGATTAGATCTTAAAATACCAACAAAAAATCTATGACATCGTATACAATGCATTATAAATTTGAATTTAAAATCAGCAAGCATGTAAAAAAATCAGCACAAAGAGTAGATCATATCTACAGCTACTAGGGTTTCGAACCCTATATCTGAGCGTGGATAGATGAACACCATAACTGAAACTCATGAATCAGCATCTCTAGTGATCGTTCGCAGCCGCACAAGGTATCCGACCTCTATGGATTGTCCATACGAAGCCCTCAAATCAATCAATTGATCAGCGTTCCACGAGAGTGCTAGCTCATGTAGACAGCTTCTGATGGTAGATCTGATTTGATCTTCTTCTTCGAACACCTCAGACTCTTTCGACATTGAGGATAGATCAGAGAAGATACTGGATGGTAGAGAAAAAATTAGAGAAAAACTCTCTTCTCTCTAGTATTTTTTCTCACCCGTAAATCCTGGATCAATTCTAGGTCTCTCACCCAAAGAGAAGTTGGATCTCCTCCAATGCTCACACCAAAATGATAGCGCCCACCGCAGATCCTCATGCCCCAAAGAGAGATTTGGCCCCTCTCTTTCTCAGCCCTCTCACATGGTGAAAAGTAGAGCATAACTGGCACACAAAAATTCATAATTTTTTATGGTTGCCAAACACAAGGTGAAGAGATTGGATACGGATCAAATTAAGTTCTAATTCAAAATCATTTTGAATTTAAACTTTACCAAATTTTATCCCCACCAAAACCCATCCTAAGAAGGGCTGAATAAGAGGTGTGGGGTGTGGAAAAAACATCAGGAGCACTCTCCTTTTGTCGCACAAAAGGAGTCCTTCACAAGGTGGCCGATGGATGGTTTGAATAGGATAGAGATTAGGATTTTGAATTTATTATGGGCGACATGTTGGTTTTCGATGACACAGCAAAATATAAATTTTAAAATTTTTTAATATATATTCAACAATTAAAAATAAAGTTTAACAATTAAACTAGTCCATCAGAACACAAAACCCTAGGAACCCCTTGATGATTACAATCAAATTATAAAAAACATATATATCAGGAAGAGACCAGAAGTCATATACCAATGAGAAGATCACGATCTGATAATTTTGAGACCTCCACAAAACTCCAAAGTAGAAGCCAACAGTGATCCACAAGGGAATGATCAGGGTCCTTCCCAATTCATCATGGCGCTGCAGCCTTCTTCGCAAGCCTATTGCCGACCGTCCTTCGCTAGAACTGATTGTACCACCGCTTGTACACCTTCATGACCTCCACTAAGATCTCTTTAGGAATATTTTTCCAAAAGATTTCACCATACATAAATCTAATTTTATGTTCAACACATAAACAATCTAATTTTTGGATAAGTATCTCATGCTTTCCATTTTTTCTCTTCCCTTCCTTTTTATTTTTCTTTCCCTTTTCATTGTCTTTTTCACTTCAGATTTTTTCTACCTCTTTCTTATCTAATCCTACATCCAAGCCAATTTTTGGATGATATTTATGCCATATGCGATGCCCCTTATACAAGGAATGAAGGGGCTCCACATAAGACACCAAGGGGCACCAACTCTTGACGTCCCATCTTCCTTACACAGTATCCATTAATTTTTTTCCATGGAATTCAAAGGGATGGTGTGGAAATAGAAGAGATTAACTAGTAGAAGGACTCTTTCTCTACTAGAAAAAATTATAATGCCAACTCTTGGCACATGGGAAAGAAATTAGCGTGAGATATCAAGAGTCCTTAACAATTAAGACTCTTCCATAAACTCAATGCATATATGAAAGGCTATCCAATTTATTTGGTGATCAAACTCCTTACCAGAGAAGGACTCTTCCTTCTCTTCTGTGCCCATAATCCCAAGAGGCATCTCATATCATGAGGAATTAAGAAATGCATAGAGAATTAAAGGAAAGAATTAAGAGTTTGTTATGAAATGGACTCTTCCATTTCATCGCGTAAAATAGTGGGCATCCCTTATCTATTTTGGTGTGGAGTTCCTTCCTAGAGAAGGACTCCTTCTCCTCTTCCACACCCCATATCCCAAGGCACTATCTGATGGTGCACAAAAAATAAGGGACGTGTGGAAGATGTAAGGAAATTAAGATAAGTAAAGGAGAAGGACTCCTCTCCTTAACTTCCAAAATAAATGTGACGCCAATTAATTTTATGCATGTGGTTTTAGCACGGTGAAGGTGGATTCCATATGAAACTCTTTCATAAAATCTAGATAAATCAACTAATAATTAGATGGTTCAAACCCAATCACATTAGGTCAAGGCAACAAGTAAAGGGTTAGCACAAACACATTTGCACTGAGCCCAATTGAAAACTTAGGTTAATTCATGTGCTAGCAATTTAATTAATCCATTAAATTTATAATAAATTTAAATAAATTAGATCAAGATCAAATTTCTATTGTGTATGACCCATTGAGTTTCAAATCTAATCAGCAGTGGACTAAGACTCTCGATGTAACCTTAATCTAATTGGATTAGATCAGCTCAAGAATTTCAATCAACTAGAACTCTTTCTAATTAATTTTTGAATTAAACTCTTTTAATTTTGGTGAGTTTATAAGTTAAGATTGATGTCTAGCAATGTATCATGATTACTCAGAAGATTTAAAATTTGATAAAAATATCAAAATTATTCTTCTGTGGTGAGTTACTGAGCAATTCAATCATTCGATCACACAACATCCCAGAAAGGCCATGGGTATAAAAATATATCAAACTCAAATACCTATCCATATGTATCTTGATCCGATGATAATGACTTGATAAATGAACTAGTAGAAACTATTTCTACTGTTCATCTCTGCTCTGATCAGAGACTCTTAGAGTCATCATCCTATGAGATCACATAAGATGTTTTCTCCTCTTACAAGGAATAAACGATTCCTTATTGACCACTCACAACCTCCATGCACCCTTCACCATATCCAAAATATCTTCCACACATCTCAAAGTGGTGTGCTAGAGAATGAACCAAAATAAGAGTCCATGTATATAAGATACCATGGTGATTTCAGGTTAAAAGATCACATGCACCACTCTCACTGAAGAACCATCTGTTGACATGCTGTAAGGCTCCATCAGATATTTTTTTGGTGGGTCAGTTCAGTGAACTCATTCTCTAATGAGCACCTACATCCTTGTATTAGTGTCACCACACAAGTGATTGTGAGATCAACCATCCTCTCCATCGAGCATACATAGGATGTACCAGTCTTACCGATATCATGGATCACCGACTCAATGATCTAACGACTAGGAACATTTTAGATTGGGACTAATAAGATTTTAGATCTCACTAGCATGATCTCATCGTGGCCCTAAAATCATTGCCTTAATCTATGAGATTTATCATAATCATAAAAATATGATACAGTAAATGATAAAACATAATACCTTATAAATAAAAATAACTAATATCATACAAATAAGTAAGAAGAAAATAAAGAAAAGTTCCTTTACATCTCCATGCGATTGGTCTGTAGGGCACCATTCTTTCAATTTTTCACTTACACTAAAGCCAATCGCCTCAGTACCTGATGCTTATGCAATCAGGATGGCGATTACACTGCTGCTGTGTAAGGCTTAGTGAACTAGTCCGTTATAATGTTCTTAATACTAACTCATTTTATGATCATATCATAAATGAGGTGAAAGTGCCTAGAATGTGCGTAGGTTCCTAGTGAGATCACACCCAACTTAGTGATGAACCCTTTCATCTGATGACTTTTCTTAGCAATCTTTACTAACAATATTTAACTGAAACAAATACAGTTAGCTGTTTGAAACTTTTTCAATTCACTGCTCCTCTAGTAGTTCTCAAGTATTTTGAGAATACTTTTCATAGTTTTCAAAAGATCTTATTATGGATCTATCTGAAATCAATGATTATGCACAGAACATAATTCACATCAGGCTTGGTACATTGAATGTATGGGTAAGTAAACTCCTTTACACCTATTCATGTGGAACCTCTTCAACATAAAATCCATGTATCTAGACTAGAACAAGCCTAACATCCACTTATATCTATCCCTATAGATGCAAAGCAATATTGGATGCTTAACCCAAGTCTTTTTCGTGAAAATATTTGTGATAAGCATATTATTGATCAAGTGTAATATTGGGACTACCTTCTCAATATGCTGTATGTCACCCACATACATAATCAAGAAGTTAGTGGGACTCCCACTAGTCTTCTTGTACGCACACATGGTTCATCTATATTTGATAAAATCAAATATTTTGACTGTCTTATAAAAAATAGAAGTATCTACTCCTCAATACTTGCTTGAATCCATAAATGTATTTACCCTCCCACTAGAAACAAACTTTCTAGATGGTTTGTGGCAATAATAAAAATTCAAATTGACATCTCTGTTAGCAACCTGTTGGGTCATACCCATAGATGCTTTAACCATAGTCCATACTTGGTTGATGTATAGGAAGTTCATTTCAGATATTATGGTTTCAAGCCAACTGTCAGAGTCTCTACTCATGACGATCTTCGAATAGGTCAAGGAAACACCATTCTCAATGATGTATGGTGTATCGTCATTCTCAATGACAAACCATATTTGAGTGGTATATTACACACTCAAATTGACCTTCGATGAGGAGACGTGTATCATGATTGTGCCTCATCAATAAGCATATCTAGTTGAAGATTAATTTATGGACATTCCATAAGTTATGATAGAATAGTCCATAGGTCTTGAACTTCTCAAGTTCAATTATCCTCCCACTGTCCCCTTTTTAAAAAAATTTTTTTCCTAAAAGGTGGCATATCTACCGTCAAAACACTTTTGTCAAGTAGTATGGTAGAAGTAGTATCATATACTACTCTTAAGATAACCTATAAACTAATATATATATATTAACCTATTTTAGCACAAAACTTATGTACATTAGTATTTTTTGCATACGTTGGGCAACCTGCCTTTTGCTTTTTTCATATCTCATATGGAGTGCTCGTAATAGATTTTGACGATATCTAACATATACAATAATTTCTATGATATTTTCTAAAATGAGATAATAAGATTTGTGAAGTATTTTAGAGAATACATTATATCGCATATGAAGTGTCAATCTCTGAGTCGAGATATTATTAGTCTTTGAACATTCATATGTTCAAGACCTAATATCTTGCTTGCCCTGAGATATGTGACCATCACATATTTATTTCTTGTTCTCATCAATCATGAAGAATAACATCATTAAGTGACAGAAATATGAGACCATAGTCTTAAAATTTATCAGAATAAGAGTAACTTTTACTCTTTACATTAATTTCAAAACTATGCTATATTAGCAAAAGATTTAAAATAATATTTTTGATAAATTCAGACATATAACAATGATCTACTAGTTCTTAAATCTTACTATAAAGTTATATAGGTTCCTATAGCCTCAGCATGAATGGACTATCCATCAGTGCCAAAAGGTAAGTAGTCACTTTACTTCAGCTTTATAGTTCCAGCAACACTTTGCATAAGTAGAACCTATATAAGGTGTCACATACTCAATATTTTAAAGCTGAAACACTCAATGATAATTAATTTGTATCTCATACAAATTATTAGCAGATGCACCTTTTGCATCCTGCTCCTGCTTCATACTTGCAAGATAACTCTTATAGTTTAATTCTAATGTTCATTATTGCTGTAATACTAAATTAGATATCATAGTGAAGATATTCTTCATCTTTTTTTTCTCAATCATTTTATGAAGTTCGATCAATTTAAAAATAAAAAATCTTATGCAGTGATAGTAAAGATACAAATTTGTATGTAAGAACATAAAAAAGACTACTTATGATGACATTTACAATTTAGATAAGAATTTTATTTAATTATGTCTCTCACTATTTTAACAAATTTTATAGCCCTCAAGAATGAAATTGAGAAAATAAATCATCTAGTTTCTTAGTGGGGTTGAGATCTCAATTCTTCATAAAAAGTCTTGTGGATAGCACAACAAGCTCCTATGAGTTCAAGGGTAAGTAACTCTTTACCAATTCCATCTCATGCAACTCTTAACATAACTTTTATCTCTAAAATATTTATAGCCTTGTGGATAGCATAATAAACTATAGTATTTTAGTTAAACCATATCCTTCAATCCTATATGGTCATATCTGAATAATATTATCTTTGTGGATAGCACAACAAGACAGCACTACCAAAATATGCCATAAGCATCACTAAGTCAACATCATACTAATCACTATAGCAAGTTTTGTGGATAGCACAACAAACTCACTATAGTTTTTGACATAATCTATTGACCTAGTATGAGCTAAGTACAATTAGCTTTATTATACACCAAGACAGTATCAAATCAGTCTCCGATAGCAAGCCTTGTAGATAGTACAACAAGCCTACTATAGTTCTTGACATAATAAAATTTTAGCATGAAGGCATGGATAGTGTTCTCAACACTTCGTCATTATAACGTAATATAATTTGAATGAGAAATTTAGGTCTCAAGCACATCCTAAATATATAAATACATCATATGCAATTTAAACTAACTATAATTATAACTACCAGTATGTAAGAGCATATAGAGGAAGACTAATAGTTATGAATTTTTGAAAAAATCATCCGAGCCACAAGATGATCTATGGGTCTAATCCTAGGTGCATCATAGATTGAACCATCTCATGGTCAATCTTAATGTGCCTCTGCTCTCCAATTATCTGGTAGTCTGTTCTTCATTTCTAAAAGGTCTACCATAAATGCTTAATCTTTATTTAAAAAATAGAATGAAATAATTTTTATCTATTCTCAAATAATTTTTTTTTATTATTTTATATTAATATATAAAAATCTCAATCAACAGTTGAAAATATATAAAAAAAAAGTTCAGCTAATAACATAATGCATCAGGGACACCTAGCCCCTATTGCAACTCTCGCAGATGCATTTATATAATCAGCCAACATGGAAGCATTCATGCAAACGTCTATCATATGGATGTACCATAGTCTATAACAATTCAATATATATTTTATAATAATTATAAAATATTATAACAAATTACTCATGTTATTTTTATTGTGATATCATTCATACACATGTTAACAAAGATGTTTAAATATATGGGCATAGGACCCATCTAGGATTTTCGATTCGAGTTCAATACTTGACCCAAAGATCAATTTTAAGTCAATCATTTATCATCCATTTGAGTTAGATTGATCAATTCTTAGATTAACCCTAATCCAATTAGGTTAGCATAGATTCGGTCAACCATGACTCAAACCCTAATCAAATTAGGTAAATGATAATTTGATCAACCTAATTTTAAACATGAATTCTAATCAAATTAGAATCATAAATTTGATTTAATCTAAGATCATTAATTCTAAACACTTTAGATCAATAAATTATAGTTAAATCAAAAAATCCTAATCCATGTCTGATGCATCCTCTCCATGATCAAATTTTTTTTGACCCCACACATACCTCGAGCAACAGCCAAAATGGTCGACCCACAATGGTGAGTACCCGATAACATGGTGGTCAGCATTGGATCTTAGGTAAATGCATCAAATACAAAAGTCCTAAGTCTTGGTAATGTACATCCATATATAGCATTCCAAGGCTCTGCGCATCACAGGCATTGAATTTCAATTCTATTGAAAATTAGATCATAGGATTTAATCTAAACTTATCACACAAGTCTATAGATCATGGAATTTCATATACAAGGTTTTATTATGGATTGATAATATTTATTATTTACAAAAATACATCAAGAATATCAATAAAACATCAATAAAAAAATCTGATTTTGACATAGTTTGAATTGGAACTAATCCATATCACAAAAATAACATGATATTTGATTGAACCATTCAAGGGTGGCTCTGATACCACTATTGGATTTTGATGACATAGCAGAATATGAATTTTAAAATTTTTTAATATGCATTCAACAATTGAAAATAAAGTTTAATAATTAAACTAGTCCATCAGAACGTAAAACCTAGGAACCTCATGATGATTACAATCAACGATCAAAAATATATATATCAGGAAGAGACCAAAAGTCATATACCAATTAGAAGATCACGATCTGATAATTTTGAGACTTCTACAAGACTCTAAAGTAGAAGCCCTCCAACAGTGATCCACATGGGAATGATCAGGGCCCTTCCCAATTCATCATGGCATTGCAGTTTTCTTCGTAAGCTCGCTGCCGACGGTCCTTCGTAAGAACTGATTGCACCACTACTTGTATACCTTTATGACCTCTATTAAGACCTCTTTATGAATTCTTTTCCAAAAGATCTCACTATACATAAATCAAATTTTATGTTCAATACATGAACAATCTGATTTTTGAACAAGCATCTCATGCTTTTCATTTTCTCTCTTCCCTTCCTTTCTATTTTTCTTTCCCTTTTCATTATCTTTTTCACTTCAGATTCTTTTCACCTCTTCCTTATCTAATTCCACATCCAAACCAATTTTTGGATGATATTTATGCCATATGGGATGCCCCTTATGTAAGGAATGAAGGGGCACCACATAAGACACCAAGGGGCGCCAATTCTTGGCGTCCCATCTTCCTTACACGGTATCCATTAATTTTTTTCTATGGAATTCAAAGGGATGGCATAGAAATAGAAGAGATTAACTAGTAGAAGGACTCTTCCTCTACCTAAAAAAATTATAATGCCAACTCTTGGCACGTGAGAAAGGAATTAGCATGAGATACCAAGAGTCCTTAACAATTAAAACTCTTCCATAAACTCAACACATATATGAAAGGCTATCCAATTTATTTGATGATCAATCTCCTTGCTAGAGAAGGACTTTTCCTTCTCTTCTATGCCCATAATCCCAAGAGGCATCTCATGTGATGAGGAATTAAGAAATGTATGGAGAATTAAAGGAAAGAATTAAGAGTTTGTTATGAAATGGACTCTTCCATTTCATCGCATAAAAAAGTGGGCGTCCCTTATCTATTTTGGCATGGAGTTCCTTTTTAGAGAAGGATTCCTTCTCCTCTTCCACACCCCATATCCCAAGGCACCATCTGATGGCACATAAAAAATAAGGGACGTGTGGAAGATGTAAGAAAATTAAGATAAGTAAAGGAGAAGGACTCCTCTCCTTAACTCCAAAATAAATGTGACACCAATTAATTTTATGCATGTGGTTTTGGCATGGAGAAGGTGGATTTCATATAAAACTCTTTCATAAAATCTAGATAAACCAACTAATAATTAGATGGTTCAAACTCAATCACATCAGGTCAAGGCAAGAAGCAAAGGGTTAACACAAACATATTTGCACTGAACCCAATTGAGAACTTGGGTTAATTCATATACTAGCAATTTAATTAACCCAATAAATTTATAATAAATTTAAATAGATTGGATTAAAACTAAATTTTTATTATGTGTGATCCATTGGGTTTCAAATTTAGCTAGCAGTGGATTAAGACCTCAACGTAACCCTAATCTGATTAGATTAGGTCAGCTCAAGAGTTCCAATCAACTAGAACTCTTCCTAATTATTTTTTGAATTAAATTTTTTTAATTTTGATAAGTTCACAAGTCAAGATTGATATTTAGCAATGTGTCATGACTATCCAAAAGATTTAAAATTTGATGAAAATATCAAAATTATCCTTCCATGGTGAGTTATCGAGTAATTCAATCCTTCGATCACACAACATCCCGAAAAGGCCATGGGTATGAAAATATGTCAAATCCAAATACCTATCCATATGTATCTCGATCTGATGATGATGACTTGATTGATGAACTAGTAAAAATTATTTCTACTATTTATCTCTACTCTGGCCAGAAACTCTCAGAGTCATCATCCTATGAGATCACATAGGATATTTTCTCCTCCTACAAGGAGTGATCTATTCCTTATTGACCACTCACAACCTCCATGCATACTTCACCATATCCAGAATATCTCACATACATCTCAAAGTGGTGTGCTAGAGAATAAACCAAAGTAAGGAGCCATATACAGAAGGCACCATGGTGATCTCAGGTCAAAGAATCACATGCACCACTCCCACTGAAGAACCATCATTGACATACTGTAAGACTCCATCAGATGTTTTTTAATGGGTCAGTTCCGTGAACTCATTTTTTATTGAGTACCAACATCCTTATATTAGGGTCACCACACAAGTAGTTATGAGATCAACTATCCTCTCCATCGATCATACATAGAATGTACCAATCTTATCGGTATCATCGATCTTCGACTCGATGATCCAATGATTGAGAATATTTTAGATTGGAGCTATCAAAATTTTAGATCTTACTGGCATGATCTCATCATGGCCCTAAAATCATTATCTTAATCTATGGGATTTATCATAATCATAAAAATATGATGCAGCAAATGATAAAACATAATACCTCATAAAAAAAAATAACTAATGTCATACAAATGAGTAGGAAGAAAATAAAGAAATTTTTTTTTGCATCCCTATGCGATTGGCTTGTAGGTTACTATTCTTTCAACAACAAGGGGCTATTACTAGAGTTTTTCTCATGCATAAACTCATTTTGTGCAATGAGAAGTGGTGTGGAGAAATGATGTGGCACAAGAGAGGAAGTCCAACTAATTTGGACTCTAGGGTTTTGGTTATTTATTTTTTAATTAAATTTTATCCAAATCCAATTAATTTAGACCCAAATAAAGATGAGTTAGCCTAATCTAATTAGGTACCCAAAATTCTAATTTAATTAAGAATAGATTGAACCTAAGTCCTGATCAAATCAGGGCTAATTCCCTTAACAATCAGGTCATCCCATAACCTAATCGGGTTCGATCTAATTGAATCCAATTCAATTAGACTTGATCCAAACTTTAATACTCAATCAAATTAAGTTAATCAATAATCTAATCGTCGATCAATCCTCCTAAATTTTACTAACACTTAGCAAATAATATTATTGCAACTATTGCACAGGGTTGATTATCAATCGTATTGATGATTTTACCCTCGGATGATTTTCAATCGTCGATCTGCCAATTGATCGGAGATGAGCTTCTAATATGCATGATCCCATAGGTTCGAACCAAAGTCGGTAGCATAGGAATAGATTTTTGTACTAATCGAAGTAATCATTTAGCAATAATACTCGACGTCCGGATAGGCCGAATGTATGCAAAATAATACTCAGAACCTACTGACATATAGTTACCATATAATTCATCCCTTTAATCCTTGATGCTCATGATGACTTAGAGTTTAAACTGTCAACTCTTAACAGTACATCTATTATGTGTCTCAACCTAATAAATCTTGTGACTCCTCACAAGAATTGCCCTGGTCAAGGTCTTACTAAATTGAAACATAAAGCATACTCTCCAATCTCTTAGAGTGGTCAATCCCATTTTGACTCATGCACCGACTTCATAAGTACTTGACTGTGCCCAGAAATCTTTCACCTCTGAATTAAAAATTTAGGTAGTCTAGCACCAAAGTATAGTGAGTTGCTTACAAATCACTGTAGTAATCTTGTTGGGAATAGTGTCCCAAAGCCAATCGTCAGCCTGTTGACGGTTGTGCTCATTTTTGTATTTGTACATGAATTATAAATTAATAAAAATTATTTTGATATTTTTCATCATAAAATATTTCATCTTCTAATGAACTTCTATGTTGTGGTGAAGTCCTTAAGACTATTTAGACTCGACAAAGGAGGATTTATCGTTTAGTCCTTAAATCTGTTCGCGACCAAATGATATATTGTTACCAAGGATGACAATGTTTATCAAGCATAGGTCGTTGTGTGTCATATAGGTTGGTTGTCCTCTTAACCAATGAGTGTGGAGTGTGGAAAATTCAGTGCAAGGGTAAAATGATAATTTTAAAACTTTTTAAAAATATGATTTTATAGTAAAAAAATATTAATTAATCTAATTAATTAATATAAATTTATCCTACACTAGGATCTAAATATGATATATAGCATGCATTCATTTAAATTTGAAATTTGAATTTGAACAATAAATACTTTATTGTAATGTGTTCAGAACATAATACCTTTGTGCGGGTAGTAGATCGTCGTAATTTGATCACCGTCGAGAGAGTTTAATCATCATGATGCAGCCACACAGTGTGTCTGACCTCTGCAGATCGTCCACACGAAGCTTCCGATCTGATCGACTCCTCACGAGTGCTAGCTCATTGTAGAGCCCTTTTGACGGTCGATGCTGATCGAACTCTTTCAATTGATGTCTGTTGATTTTTTGGATGCTCCAGGTCATCAACAGACATGCTTGAGAGGATGTTGAAGATCTCTCTGAGATTTTGTGGGCTCACGACACTTGTAGCTCACTTTCTCACTTCCCGAACCCCAGGCTAAAACTCTAGGGAACTCACCAAAAATCTTGCATCCACTTTTCTTTCTTTTCTTTCTTTTTCTCTTGGAAAGATATGGACTTCCTTCTCACGCACAAGACTTCTCATGCCCCAAAATTTTTTTCTAAAAATCTTCTTCTTGCACTTCCCACTCTTCTCCTCCTTTTATAACAACGTCAAACGTCTTATCCAAAAGAAAGGATAAAGATGAGTAATTGCATATTTGAATTCAAATCAAATTTTGAATTCAAATGGACACCAACTCATCCCTTATCCACTAAAGGCATGAGGCATGGCTTAAATTATGCATGGAGTGATTTCATAAGAAATCTTTTCTCATGTAATAAATGGAGTGTAAAAAAAAAGAGATAAGGTGCAAAGATTGATTGCCCATTCAAATTCAAACTTTATTTTGAATTTGAATGGCCAACCAATCATCCTTATCCATTAAATGGCACATTAAAGTGGAGTGCGGAGAGGGTTTGGCGTGAGGAAATAATTCATGAGAAGTTTCTTCTCATGAATTCAAATGGGTGCAATGGAAGTGAGGTGGCGCATGGAGATTGGGTCAAGGTGGTTTCATTATTTAAACCAACCTAATTGAACCAAATAAGTTAGGTCCAATTAGACTAATTTAAATCCAACTTAATTAGGCTTAATTAAGCTCAATAAAATTTTAATCAAATCAAAAATTGACTAAGTCCAACCCCTGATCAAATCAGGGACCAAACCATCTTGATGATTAGGTCAACTCTTAACCTAATCGGGTCAAACCCAATTGAATCCAATTCAATTGGACTTGATCCAAAAATAATTACTCAATCAAATTGAGTTAATTAGCAATCAAATCACTAATTAAACCTCTCATAAATATTGAGTCCAAATCCGATGGACAATCGGGCATCAGAATTCATCGATATGTAACCCTGATCGAAAAGTCCCAACCAGTGGGACTCTTGACCCCAGTACCCATAATGTGTGGAACTTATGATAAGAGAATCTTGATTCTCGATCACTGTGTCTCAAACATGTAAGATTCTACACCAGCCATCAGATCAGATAGGAACCTCTAATGTGTGTGACCCTGCAGGTTCGAACCTAAGCCAGTAGCACAGGAACCAATTTCTGTACTAATCGAAGTGACCATCTAGCAATGGTACCCGATGTCTGGATAGGTCAAAAAATCGCAATCGCAACACTCAGAACCTACATGAATATGGTTACTATATAATTCATCCTTTTGACCCCTGTGTTTAGGACGACTCAGGGTTAAACTGTCAACCCTGATCAGATCATCCGAATCGTGCTCAACTCAAACAGTCCTGTGACTCCTCACAAGGACTACCCTGGCCAAGGTTTTGCTAAATTGAAACACGACTGTACACAGCTCCTAAACTGGAGTGGTCAATCCCATCTTGACACACGTACCGACAAGTCAAGTACTTGACTACACCCAGCAGTCTTCTGTCACTGAATTAAAAATTCAGGTAGTCCAGTGCCTAAGTGCAGTGAGTTGCTTGCAAGTCACCGTGGTGGTCTCAGGTCGGAGGAACATTTATACCCATATTCCATCGGAGCAAATCTTGACAGCAGAAATAGCTCTGGAGTCGGTCACGTTCAGTGTAGATGTACCCTTACATCTCACCTGTATGCCATACCAGTGTCTCCACACTCATTGGTTAAGAGGACAACCAACCTATATGGCACACAACAACCTATGCTTGATAAACATTGTCATCCTTGGTAACAATGTATCATTTGGTCGTGAACAGATTTAAGAACTAAACGACAAATTCTCCTTTATCGAGTCTAAATAGTCCTAAGGACTTCACCACAACATAGGAGTTCATTAGAAGATGAAATATTTTATGATAAAAAATATCAAAATAATTTTTATTAATTCATAATTTATGTACAAATATAAAAATGAGCACAACCATCAACAGACTGACGATTGGCTTTGGGATACTATTCCCAACAATCTCCCACTTGGCCTAAAGCCAATCGGTGCAGTATCTAATACCCATCTTCGACTTGTAGTTGTCGAACTCCTTCACCGCAATGGCTTTAGTGAATGGGTCAGCAAGGTTCTCCTTCCCGTCGATCTTCTAAAGATCAATGTCACCTCGATCCATAATTTCTCAGATGAGATGGTAGCGGTGCAGAATATGCTTCGTCCGCTGGTGTGCCTTTGGTTCCTTCACCTGAGCATTGGCTCCAGAGCTGTCACAGTAGAGCAGAACTGGACCAACAATGGGGGGTGCTACTCCGAGCTCGGTGATAAATTTTCTCAGCCACACCGCTTCTTTGGCAGCATCTGATGCAGTGACATACTCCACCTCGCAAACTAAATCAGCCACTGTGTGCTGCTTGGAACTTTTTCAGCAGATAGCCCCACTATTAAGGGTAAAAATAAATTCTGACACACTTTTGCTGTCATCGTGATCAGACTGAAAACTAGAGTCTGTAAACCCTATAAGTCTCATATCCGATTCACCATAAACAAGCCACTAGTCCTTAGTATTTCTTAAATACTTCAGGATGATTTTAACAACCTTCCAGTGATTCTCTCTTGGATCAGATTGGTATCTACTCACTACCCCTAGTGAGTATGCCACATCTGGTTGTGTACATGTCATGGCGTACATGATAGATCCCACTGCCGAAGCATATGAAATCCTACCCATACGCTCTCTCTCTTGAGGTGTTGTCGGACAATCCCTCTTCGAGAGAGAAATTCCATGGCCTATCGGAAGATAGCCTTTCTTGAAATTCTCCATGCTGAACCTCTTCAGCATAGTATCAATGTACATGGACTAAGATAATCCAAGCAACTTTTTAGATCTATCCCTATAGATCCTCATCCCTAGGATGTAGGAAGCTTCTCCCAGATCCTTCATGGAGAACTGTGACGACAGCCAAATCTTTATTCTTTATAATGTAGGGACATCATTCCCGATTAAGAGAATATTATCCACATACAATACAAGAAATACTACTACTGGACCATTAGCCCACTTATAAATGCATGGCTCTTCTCCGTTCTTAACGAAGCCATACATCTTGATCGTCTTATCAAAACGTATGTTCCAACTCTGTGATGCCTGCTTAAGTCCATAAATGGACCTCTGTAGCCTGCACACCTTAGACTCATTTGTGGATGTGAATCCTTCAGGTTGTATCATATACTCCTCTTCATCCAGCTCTCCATTTAGGAAAGCTGTCTTCACATCCATCTATCAGATTTCATAGTCTAGATGGGCAGCTATCGCAAGCATAATCCGAATGGATTTGAGCATTGCCACAGGAGAAAATATCTCGTCATAGTCTATACCATAACGTTGACGATATCCCTTGGCAACCAGATGGGCTTTATAGGTTTTCACCTTTCCGTCTGCACCTCTCTTCCTTTTGAAGACCCACTTACACCCTATGGGTTTTACTCCTTCGGGTGGGTAAACCAATGTCCACACATCGTTGACCTTCATGGACTCCAATTCGAATTTCATGGCCTCCACCATTTCTCAGAGTTGGATCTCTGCATTGCATCCATGTAGGTGATCGGATCCTCATCATTTTTATCAAGTTCAATAGGATCACCATTCTAGATCAAGAAACTATAGTATCTATCCGGTTGACGTGGTACTCTACCAGATCGCCTTAAGGGTGCTTGAACAATGGGCTCCGGATCTGATTTAACCAAATCCAGTTCAGGTTCAGCAACTTGTGTCAGTTTTTCCACCTGTCGAACTTCGTCAAGTTCAATCTTAGAGGTAACAATCCCTTCACCAAGGAACTCTTTTTTCAAAAAGATTGCCTTAAGACTGACAAACACTTTTTGCTCATTAGCTAGGTAGAAGTAATACCCTTTGGTCTCTTTTGGGCACCCTATAAAATTACACTTGTCAGACCTAGGTCCAAGCTTGTTCATAATTAAACATTTAACATAAGTCGGATACCCCCAAACCCTAAGGTGCGAGAGTACTGGCTTACGTCCTATCCATATCTCATATGGCATTTTGGTTACAGACTTACTCGAAACTCTATTTAGAAGGTAACAAGCCGATTCGAGCGCATATCCCCAGAGGGAGATCAACAGACTAGCAAACCCCATCATGGATCGAACCATGTCTAACAAGGTCCGATTCCTTCTTTCAGATATACCATTATGTTGTGGTGTTCTAGGAGGATGAAGTAGAAATATCCACCTCTTGCACTTGAGCTCATGGGTCCACATACATCAGAATGTACCAAATCCAAGAGTTCACTGGCTCGCTCATATTTTTCAGTAAAAGACGATTTGGTCATTTTACCAAGAAGACAGGACTCACAGGTTGGAAGTGATTCACAATCACCTACTACAAGAATTCCTTCTTGAGCCAACCTGTTTATCCTATTCTTTTTGATATGACCTAGCCTACAGTGCCAAAGGTGGACTTCTGACATATTATCTATTCTAGAGCATTTACCGAAGGTTTGAACCACATTAACAGGTTGTGATAGAAAGTAAATTCTATTATTAAGTTGTCCAACAAACATTGTAACACCATTCAAAATGATATTGCAAATGCTTTCTTTTATTAAAAATTGATAACCGTTCATGGCCAAAAGGCCTACAAAAATAATATTTAATAAAATACTTGGACAATAGTGACATTCACTCAGAATTATATTTCGAGAATTGATTACAAGGTTCATGATTGCTAATGCTAGAACTGGAACTTTGCTTCTATCTCCAACATTCAGAAATCTATCACCTTCATCAAATCTCCTACTGACCTGCAGACCCTGCATCGAATTGCAAATATGATAAGGGCTTCCGGTATCCAATACCCAGGCAGTAGTATCACAAATGAAAAAGTTGCAAGGTGTTATTATATAAGTACCTTGCTTCTTCTTCGGCCTGTTCGGGTCCAAGGAGGCAATGTATAGAGGACAGTTCCTCTTCTAGTGCCCCTGCTTCTTGCAAAAGAAGCACTCTGCCTGGCTCTGGTCAGGCTTGCGCTTCTTGGTCTGACCCTGTGCAGACGTCCCAGCATGCAGTTGCATCTTCTTATTCTTCTTCTTCTTGTTCTTCTTCTTCCCTTTCTTAAAGGGTCGACGACCAGAAGAAGACTCTCCCACAACATTCACCGACTCCTTATGGAGCTGGTGATCCTTCTCAAAGTTCTGCAGCAACCCCAACAAATCGTGGTAGTTCACTGTAGGCTTTGTCATCCGAAAATGAGTAAAGGGAGGAAGGACTTGGGCAATGAATTAAGGATCGCATCCTTACCGAGCTGCTCGTGCAGGGGAAAGCCCAGTTTACTTAGGCGCTCAATCATTTCGATCATGTACAGTACATGATCAGTGACTGAGGCTCCATCCCTCATCCGAGTATTGAAAATGGCACAACTAGTTTTGTGCCTTTCAATGTCGTCAGGCATGCCAAAGGAGTCGTTCAACATTTGAAGCATCTCCTGTGGTTGGGCATTCTCGAACCTGCGGTTGAACTCATCATTCATTACCGCCAGCATAATGCACCGAACGGTGGTGCGATCGTTGAGCCACTTCTGGTAAGTATCTCAGACCGTTTCTCGAGCATTCGGGGCTGGCTCCTTAGGTGCAGGATCCGTTACTACGTAAAGGATCCGTTCATGCTCAAGGATGATTTTTAATTTTCGATACCAGCTATCGAAATTAGGTCCCATGAGCTTGTCATTATCTAATAATGACTGGAGTGACAGGGTAGTGGCCATAGCTGCATAAAGAAAAACCAGACCTCAATTAGTACATAAATTATTAATACTAAAGACTTGGACTTTAGTCTAAAGTTTCTCCCAGTATTTTTCGAATTGGTAGCCTCAACCTCCAATTTGAGGAATTACTTTAATTCCTTAATGGGTACTAGAATCCACACAGACTACACACGAGCCCAACTTTAGTTGGTCAACCCATGTGCATCTATGGGTAGGTTCATAACCAGTTGTTTCTCTAAACAACTTCTAGTAATTGATTTTGCCCTAAAACTTAATCAGTAAGCTTTGGTCTCCACTGAAAAGATCTGGTTAGGTCCAACCATTAACATGATATGATTTGGTGAATCGGACCAATAAATGATCAGGCTCGACTTTGGCCGGCCAACCTGATCACCATCAGAAAGACTTAAACCAAATTATCATATTATGAATGATAATTCCATTAGTCAATAAGCACCAGGCCTTTGGGCCTCCAATGATTATTAAACTAATGGACTCATTATCACTCACTTAATGGGAGGCTATGACTTAGTTATCAATATAACTTAATCATTCTTAGGGACCTAATAATTTTTGAGGATTTTATTAAAGGATAGATGAGAAGAAAATATCCAGTTAATTTCAATCCTCCCACTGACTTCACCAAGTCAGATTAGAAAAGGATTTAATTAAAGTTGGCATTAGGAGAACCTAAATCAATCAAACTGATTTACCTAATGACATGGGTGAGCCCTAATCACCAAGTGATCTAATCAAAACCTAATTCACCAGGTTGGCCAGGTAAGTGAGATCAGTGGTGGGGATAAGCCATTAACTCGTCAGAGATCGAATCACTGCAAGTAGCTCCCGCTTAAAAACCACTGGTCAAAATGCCAAACTTACCTTAGACACCAATCGGTTCATTAGTTTTAATTTGATCAACTTATTAAATAGGATTCCACCGCGTAGCCATGAATTAAGTCCATCTTGGTCTAGTTAAAGACATGGACCCATTCAACTACAACTATTGGAGTTGAGTCTAGAGTATCCTTGACCTAATCTAATTCAACTTTTGATTAGATTTGACCAATTACTCTAATTTAGTCTATTTCTTTAAGCTAACCTTAGGTCTAACCCAATTATGGACCTAATTCATCAATCCATTGACCCATAATTTTATGCAATTGTCTTAAGTCTTAATTCACAATTCTAGACCTACTAGACAACACTTAATTCTTTTAATTAAGTATTTGGGCTGATGGGTCAGGGTTTGGCATTTCGAAAATTATTTTTAAATTTGAAAGGTTTTATTTTCTGTTCACCAAATATGTAGACTCATTTCACAAATAGATCAGCACATTTCATAAATAGCAATCCTATTGCTAATTACATAACAGAAAATAACTCAATCAAAATAAATCATGAATATTCCTTTAGATCTAATCTAACACATTCATGATAAATTTTACAATTGAATCTTTACAATTAATTTCTTTCGCTGCTTCATTTGTATGGGATAAATTGCAGTGGCACCCCTACCGCCATAGGAGACTCCATCGAATGGGAGGAGAGGGCCTTTAAACCCTGCTTTTCTCCTATGACCAGACGGCCATGGCAACCAACCCAATTCGATTACTTGCTACTTGGATCAAGTATATCTAAATATACCAATTTCAAATTTTAAATTTTAAATTTTAAATTTTAAATTTTGAATTTTAAATTTCAAACAAATTTCAAATTTCAAATTTCAAATCTTTGAATTTCAAATTTTGAATTTCAAATTTCAAATTTTAAATTTTAAATTTCAAATTTGAAATTTCAACCGAATTTCAAATTTCAAATTTCAAAATTTTGAATTTTGAATTTTGAATTTCAAATTTCAAAATTCAAATTTCAAATTTTGAATTTCAAATTTTTGAATTTTGAATTTTGAATTTTTAACAACTTTCAAAATTTAAATTTTAAATTTTAAATTTCAAATTTTAAATTTAAACTTTTAGATTACAACTTAATCTACGCATGCAAATATATATATCATATCTAAGAACCCGCTCTGATACTATTTGTGAGAAATTCAGTGCAGGGGTAAAATGATAATTTTAAATTTTTTTCAAAATTATGATTTTACAGTGGAAAAATATTAATTAATCTAATTAATTAAGATGAATTTACCCTACACTAGGATCTAAATATGATATATAGCATGCATTCATTTAAATTTGAAATTCGAATTTGAACAATAAACACTTTATTGTAATGTGTTCAGAACACAATACCTTTGTGTGGGTAGTAGATCGCCGCAATATGATCACCGTCGGGAGAGTCTAATCATCGTGACATAGCCACACAGTGTATTTGGCCTCTACAGATCATCCACACGAAGCTTTCGATCTGATCGACTCCTCACGAGTGCTAGCTCGTTGTAGAGCCCTTTTGACAGCTGATGCTGATCGAACTCCTTCGATCGATGTCTGTCGATTCTTCGGATACTTTGGATTATCAACAGACATGCTTGAGAGGATGTTGAAGATCTACCTAAGATTTTGTGAGCTCACAACACTCGTAGCTCACTTTCGCACTTCCCGAACCTCAGGCTAAAACTCTAGGGATCTCACCAGAAACTTTGCATCCACTTTTCTTTCTTTTCTTTCTTTTTCTCTTGGAAGGATATGGACTTTCTTCTCATGCACAAGACTTCTCATGCCCCAAAATTTTTCTTCAAAAATCTTCTTCTTGCACGCCCCACTCTTCTCCTCCTTTCATAACAACGTCAAACGTCTTATCCAAAAGAAAGGATAAAGATGAGTAATTGCACAGTTGAATTCAAATCAAATTTTGAATTCAAATGGACACCAACTCATCCCTTATCCACTAAAGGTGTTAGGCGTGGCTTAAATTGTGCATGGAGTAATTTCATGAGAAACCTTTTCTCATGTAATAAATTGGGCGTAAAAAAAAGGGGATAAGTTGCAAAGATTGATTGCCCATTCAAATTCAAACTTTATTTTGAATTTGAATGGCCAACCAATCATCCTTATCCATTAAATGGCACATTAAAGTGGGGTGTGGAGAGGGCTTGGCGTGAGAAAATAATTCATGAGAAGTTTTTTCTCATGAATTCAAATGGGTGCAATGGAAGTGAGGTGGCGCATGGAGATTGGGTCAAGGTGGTTTCATTATTTAAACCAACCTAATTGAACCAAATAAGTTAGGTCTAATTAGACTAATTTAAACTTAACTTAATTAGGCTTAATTAGGCACAATAAAATCCTAATCAAATCAAGAATTGACTAAGCCCAACCCCTGATCAAATTAGGGACCAAACCATCTTGACGATTAGGTCAACTCTTAACCTAATCGGGTCAAACCCAACTAAATCCAATTCAATTGGACTTGATCCAAAAATAATTACTCAATCAAATTGAGTTAATTAGTGATCAAATCACTAATTAAATCTCTAATAAATACTGAGTCCAAATCCGATGGGCAATCGGGCATCAGAATTCATCGATATATAATCCTGATTGAAAAGTCCCAACCAGTGGGACTCTTGACTCGGGTACCCATAATGTGTGGAACTCATGATCAGAGAATCCTGATTCTCGATCACTGAGTCTCAAACATGTAAGATTCTACACCAGCCATCAGATTAGATAGGAACCTCTAATGTGTGTGACCCCACAGGTTCGAACCTAAGCCGGTAGCATAGGAACCAATTCCTGTACTAATCGAAGTGACCATCTAGCAATGGTACCCGACATCTGGATAGGTCGAAAAGTTACAATCACAACACTCAGAACCTACATGAATATTGTTACTGTATAATTCAACCTTTTGACCCCTGTGTTTAGGATGACTCAGGGTTAAACTGTCAACCCTGATTAGATCATCCGAATCGTGCTCAACTCAAACAGTCCTGTGACTCCTCACAAGGACTACCCTGGCCAAGGTTTTGCTAAATTGAAATAAGACTGTACACAGCTCCTAAACTGGAGTGGTCAATCCCATCTTGACACATGCACCGACAAGTCAAGTACTTGACTACACCCAACAATCTTCCGTCACTTAGAAATTCAGGTAGTCCAGTGCCTAAGTACAGTGAGTTGCTTGCAAGTCACCATGGTGGTCTCAGGTCGGAGGGACATTTATACCCATATTCCATCGGAGCAAATTTTGGTAGCAGAAATAGCTCCGGAGTTGGTCACGTTCAGTGCAGATGTACCCTTACATCTCACCTGTATGCCATACCAGTGTCTTCACACTCATTGGTTAAGAGGACAACCAACCTATATGGCACACAACGACCTATTCTTGATAAACGTTGTCATCCTTGGTAACAACGTATCATTTGGTCGCAAACAGATTTAAGGACTAAACAACAAATCCTCCTTTGTCGAGTCTAAATAGTCCTAAGGACTTCACCACAACATAGGAGTTCATTAGAAGATGAAACATTTTGTGATGAAAAATACCAAAATAATTTTTATTAATTCATAATTCATGTACAAATATAAAAATGAGCACAACCGTCAACAGACTGACGATTGGCTTTGGGATACTATTTTCAACATGGAGATACTGGTATGGCATACAGGTGAGATGCAAGGGTACATCTGCACTGAACGTGACCGACTCCAGAGCTATTTCTGCTGTCAAAATTTGCTCCAATGGAATATGAGTATAAATATCCCTCCAACCTGAGACTGTCACGGTGACTTGCAAGCAACTCACTGTACTTAGGCACTGGACTACCTGAATTTCTAATTCAGTGACGGAAGACTGCTATGTGTAGTCAAGTACCTGACTTGTCGGTGCGTGTGTCAAGATGGGATTGACCACTCCAGTTTAGGAGCTGTGTACAGTCATATTTCAATTTAGTAAAATCTTGACCAAGGTAGTCCTAGTGAGGAGTCACAGGACTGTTTGAGTTGAGCACGATTCGGATGATCTGATCAGGGTTGACAGTTTAACCCTGAGTCATCCTAAACACAGGGGTCAAAAGGATGAATTATACAGTAACCATATTCATGTAGGTTCTGAGTGTTGTGATTGTGACTCTTCGATCTATCCGGACATCGGGTACCATTGCTAGATGGTCACTTCGATTAGTACAGGAATTGATTCCTGTGCTACCGGCTTAGGTTCGAACCTGTGGGGTCACACACATTAGAGGTTCCTATCTGATCTGATGGCTGGTGTAGAATCTTACATGTTTGAGACTCAGTGATCGAGAATCAGGATTCTCTGATCACAAGTTTCACACATTATGGATACCAAGGTCAAGAGTCCCACTGGTTGGGATTTTTCGATCAGGGTTACATATCGATGAATTCTGATGTCTGATTGCCCATTGGATTTGGACTCAGTATTTATGAGAGGTTTAATTAGTGATTTGATCGCTAATTAATTCAATTTGATTGAGTAATTATTTTTGGATCAAGTCCAATTGAATTGGATTCAGTTGGGTTTGACCCGATTAGGTTAAGAGTTGACCTAATCGTCGAGATGGTTTGGTCCCTGATTTGATCAGGGGTTGGGCTTAGTCAATTTCTGATTTGATTAAGATTTTATTGAGCCTAATTAATTCTAATTAAGTTGGGTTTAAATTAGTCTAATTGGACCTAACTTATTTGGTTCAATTAGGTTGGTTTAAATAATTAAACCACCTTGACCCAATCTCCATGCGCCACCTCACTTCCATTGCACCCATTTGAATTCATGAGAAGGAACTTCTCATGAATTATTCCCTCACACCAAGCCCTCTCCATGCCTCACTTTAATGTGCCATATGAATGGATAAGGATGATTGGTTGGCCATTCAAATTCAAAATAAAGTTTGAATTTGAATTTGCAATCAATCTTTGCACCTTATCCCTTTTTTTACGTCCTATTTATTACATGAGAAAAGGTTTCTCATGAAATCACTACATGCATAATTTAAGCCACACCTCATACCTTTAGTGGATAAGGGATGAGTTGGTGTCCATTTGAATTCAAAATTTGATTTGAATTCAAATGTGCAATTACTCATCTTTATCCTTTCTTTTGGATAAGACATTTGACATTATTATAAAAGGAGGAGAAGAGTGGGGCGTGCAAGAAGAAAATTTTTGTAGAAAAATTTTTGGGCGTGAGGAGGTCTTGTGCGTGAGAAGGAAGTCCATATCCTTCCAAGAGAAAAAGAAAGAAAAGAAAGAAAAGTGGGTGCAAGGTTTCCAGTGAGTTCCCTAGAGTTTTAGCCTGGGGTTCGGGAAGTGAGAAAGTGAGCTACGAGTGTCGTGAGCCCACAAAATCTCAGAAAGATCTTCAACATCCTCTCAAGCACATCTGTTGACGATCCGAAGCATCCAAAGAATCGATAGACATCGATCGAAGGAGTTCGATCAGCATCGGCCGTCAAAAGGGCTCTAACACGAGCTAGCACTCGTGAGGAGTCGATCAGATCGGGAGCTTCATGTGGATGATCCACAGAGGTCAGACATGCTGTGTGGCTGTGTCACAACGATCAGACTCTCCCGACGGTGATCAGATTGCGGCGATCTACTATCCGCACAAAGGTATTGTGTTCTGAACACATTACAATAAAGTATTTATTGTTTAAATTTGAATTTCAAATTTAAATGCATGCATACTATATATTATATTTAGATCCTAGTGTAGGGTAAATTTATATTAATTAATTAGATTAATTAATATTTTTTCACTATAAAATCATAATTTTAAAAAAGTTTTAAAATTATCATTTTACCTCTGTACTGAATTTTCCCACAAATGGTATCAGAGCAGGTTCTTATATATGATATATATATTTGCATGCGTAGATTAAGTTATAAATCTAACAGTTTAAATTTGAAATTTGAATTTTGAAAGTTATTCGAAATTTAAAATTCAAAAATTTGAAATTCAAAATTTGAAATTTAAATTTTGAAATTTGAAATTCAAAATTCAAAATTCAAAATTCAAAATTTAAAATTCAAATTTTGATATTTAAAATTTGAAATTCAAAAGTTTGAAATTTAAAATTTAAAATTTGTTTAAAATTTAAAATTTAAAATTTAAAATTTAAAATTTAAATTTTAAAATTGGTATATTTAGATATACTTGATCCAAGTAGCAAGTAATCGAATTGGGTTGGTTGCCATGACTGTCCGATCATAGGAGAAAAGTAGGGTTTAAAGGCCCTCTCCTCCCATTCGATGGGGTCTCCTATGGCGGTAGGGGTACCGCTGTAATTATATCCCATACAGATGAAGCAGCGAAAGAAATTAATTGTAAAGGTTCAATTGTGAAATTTATCATGAATGTGTTAGATTAGATCTAAAGGAATATTCATGATTTATTTTGATTGAGTTATTTTCTATTATGTAATTAGCAATAGGATTGCTATTTATAAAATGTACTGATCTATTTATGAAATGAGTCAACATATTTGGTGAACAGAAAATAAAACCTTTCAAATTTGAAAATTATTTTCGAAATGTCAAACCCTGACCCATCAGTCCAAATACTTAATTAAAAGAATTAAGTATTATCTAGTAGGTCTAGAATTGTGAATTAAGACCTAAGACAATTGTATAAACTTGTGGGTCAATGGGTTAGATGGATTAGGTCCATAATTGGGTTCCATAATTGGGTTAGACCTAAGGTTAGCTTAAAGAAATAGACTAAATTAGAGTATTTGGTTAAATCTAATCAAAAGTTAAATTAGATTAGGTCAAGGATACTCTAGACTCAACTCCAATAGTTGTAGTTGAATGGGTCCATATCTTTAACTAGACCAAGATGGACTTAATTCATGGCTACGCAGTGGAACCCTATTTAATAAGTTGATCAAATTAAAACTAATGAATCGGTTGGTATCTAAGGTAAGTTTGGCATTTTGACCAGTGGTTTTTAAGCGGGAGCTACTCGCAGTGATTCAATCTCTGACGAGTTAATGGCTTATCCCCACCACTGATCTCACTTACCTGGCCAACTTGGTGAATTAGGTTTTGATTAGATCACTTGTGATTAGGGCTCACCCATGTCATTAGGTAAATCAGTTTGACAGATTTAGGTGCTCCTAATGCCAGCTTTAATTAAATCTTTTTTTAATCTGACTTGGTGAAGTCAGTGGGAGGATTGAAATTGGTTGGATATTTTCTTCTCATCTATCCTTTAATAAAATCTTCAAAAATTATTAGGTCTCTAAAAATGATTAAGTTATATTGATAACTAAGTCATAGCCTCCTATTAAGTTAGTGATAATGAGTCTATTAGTTTAATAATCATTGGAGGCCCAAAGGCCTGGTGCTTATTGACTAATAAAATTATCATTCATAATATGATAATTTGGTTTGAGTCTTTCTGATGGTGATCAGGTTGGCCGGCCAAAGTCGGGTCTGATCATTTATTGGTCCGATTCACCAAATCAAATCATGTTAATGGTTGGACCTAACCAGATCTTTTCAGTGGAGGCCAAAGCCTACTGATTAGGTTCAGGTTCTGGGGCAAAATCAATTACTAGAAGTTGTTTAGAGAAATAATTGGTTATGAACCTACCCATAGATGCACAAGGGTTGACCAACCAAAGTTGGGCTCGTGTGTAGTCTGTGTGAATTCTAGTACCCACTAATAAATTAAAGTAATTTCTCGAATTGGAGGTTGAGGCTACCAGTTCGTAAAAATACTGAGAGAAACTTTAAACTAAAGTTCAAGTCTTTAGTATTTATAATTTATGTACTAATAGAGGTCTGGTTTTCTTTTATGCAGCTATGGCCACTACCCTGTCCCTCCGGTAATTATTAGATAATGACAAGCTCATGGGACCTAATTTCGATAGCTGGTATCAAAAATTAAAAATCATCCTTGAGCATGAGCAGATCCTTTATGTAGTAACGGATCCGGCACCTGAGGAGCCAGCCCCGAACGTTAGAGGGATGGTCCGAGACACTTATCAGAAGTGGCTCAACGACCGCACCACCATTCGGTGCATTATGCTGGCGGCAATGAATGATGAGTTCAGCCGCAGGTTCGAGAATGCCCAGCCATCGGAGATGCTTCAAATATTGAACGACTCCTTTGGCACGCTTGACGATGTTGAAAGGCACAAAACTAGTTGTGCCATTTTTAATGCTTGGATGAGGGATGGAGCCTCAATCACTGATCATGTACTGTACATGATCGAAATGATTAAGAGCCTAACTAAACTAGGCTTTCCCCTGCACGAGCAGCTCGGTAAGGATGCGATCCTTAATTCATTGCCCAAGTCCTTCCTCCCCTTCCTTACTCATTTTCGGATGACAAAGCTTGCAGTGAACTACCACGGTTTGTTGGGGTTGCTGCAGAACTTTGAGAAGGATCACCAGCTCCATAAGGAGTCGGTGAATGTTGTGGGAGGGTCTTCTTCTGGTCGTCGACCCTTTAAGAAAGGGAAGAAGAAGAACAAGAAGAAGAAGAATAAGAAGGTGCAGCTGCATGCTGGGACGTCTGCACAGGGTCAGACCAAGAAGCGCAAACCCGACCAGAGCCAGGCGGAGTGCTTGTTTTGCAAGAAGCAGGAGCACTGGAAGAGGAACTGTCCTCTATACATTGCTTTCCTGGATCCGAACAGGCTGAAGAAGAAGCAAGGTACTTATATTATAACACCTTGCAACTTTTTTATTTGTGATACTACTGTCTGGGTATTGGATACCAGAAGCCCTTATCATATTTGCAATTCGATGTAGGGTCTGCAGGTCAGTAGGAGATTTGATGAAGGTGAGAGATTTCTGAATGTTGGAGATGGAAGCATAGGACTAAACGACAAATCTTCCTTTGTCGAGTCTAAATAGTCCTAAAGACTTCACCACAACATAGGAGTTCATTAGAAGATGAAATATTTTGTGATGAAAAATATCAAAATAATTTTTATTAATTCATAATTCATGTATAAATACAAAAATGAGCACAACCGTCAACAGGCTGACGATTGGCTTTGGGACACTATTCCCAACATGGAGACACTGGTATGGCATACAGGTGAGATGCAAGGGTACATCTGCACTGAACGTGACCGACTTTGGAGCTATTTCTGCTGTCAAGATTTGTTCTGATGGAATATGGGTATAAATATCCCTCTGACCTGGGACTGCCATGGTGACTTGCAAGCAACTCACTGCACTTAGGCACTGGACTACCTGAATTTCTAATTCAGTGACGGAAGGCTGCTGGGTGTAGTCTAGTACTTGACTTGTTGGTGCGTGTGTCAAGATGGGATTGACCACTCTAGTTTAGGAGTTGTGTACAATCGTGTTTCAATTTAGCAAAACCTTGGTCAGGGTAGTCCTAGTGAGGAGTCACAAGACTGTTTGAGTTGAGCACAATTCGGATGATCTGATCAGGGTTAATAGTTTAACCCTGAGTCATCCTAAACACAGGGGTCAAAAGGATGAATTATACAGTAACCATATTCATGTAGGTTCTGAGTGTTGCGATTGCGACTCTTCGTCCTATCCGGACGTTGGGTACCATTGCTAGATGGTCACTTCGATTAGTACAGGAATTGGTTCCTATGCTACTGGCTTAGGTTCGAACCTGTGGGGTCACACACATTAGAGGTTCCTATCTGATCTGATGGCTGGTATAGAATCCTACATGTTTGGGACTCAGTGATCGAGAATCAGGATTCTCTGATCACGAGTTCCACACATTATGGGTACCGAGGTCAAGAGTCCCACTGGTTGGGACTTTTCGATCAGGGTTACATATCGATGAATTTTGATGCCCGATTGCCCATCAAATTTGGACTCAGTATTTATGAGAGGTTTAATTAGTGATTTGATTGCTAATTAACTCAATTTGATTGAGTAATTATTTTTGGATCAAGTCCAATTGAATTGGATTCAGTTGGGTTTGACCCGTTTAGGTTAAGAGTTGACCTAATCGTCGTGATGGTTTGGTCTCTGATTTGATCAGGGGTTGGGCTTAGTCAATTTCTGATTTGATTAAGATTTTATTGAGCCTAATTAAGTTGGGTTTAAATTAGTCTAATTGGACCTAACTTATTTGGTTCAATTAGGTTGGTTTAAATAATTAAACTACCTTGACCCAATCTCCATGCGCCACCTCACTTCCATTGCACCCATTTGAATTCATGAGAAGGAACTTCTCATGAATTTTTGCCTCACACCAAGCCCTCTCCATGCCCCACTTTAATGTGCCATATGAATGGATAAGGATGATTGGTTGGCCATTCAAATTCAAAATAAAGTTTGAATTTGAATGGGCAATAAATCTTTGCACTTTATCCCTTTTTTTATGTCCTATTTATTACATGAGAAAAAGTTTCTCATGAAATCACTCCATGTATAATTTAAGCCATGCCTCATGCCTTTAGTGGATAAGGGATGAGTTGGTGTCCATTTGAATTCAAAATTTGATTTGAATTCAAATGTGAATTACTCATCTTTATCCTTTCTTCTAGATAAGATGTTTGACGTTGTTAGAAAAGGAGGAGAAGAGTGGGGCGTGCAAGAAGAAGATTTTTGGAGAAAAATTCTGGGGCGTGAGGAGGTCTTGTGCATGAGAAGAAAGTCCATATCCTTCCAAGAGAAAAAGAAAGAAAAGAAAGAAAAGTGGGTGCAAGGTTTTCGGTGAGTTCTCTAGAGTTTTAGCTTGGGGTTCGGGAAGTGAGAAAGTGAGCTATGAGTGTCGTGAGCCCACAAAATCTCAGGAAGATCTTCAACATCCTCTCAAGCACGTCTGTTGACGATCTGGAGCATCTGAAGAATCGACAGACATCGATCGAAGGAGTTCGATTAGCATCGGCCGTCAAAAGGGATCTAACACGAGCTAGCACTCGTGAGGAGTCGATCAGATCGGATGCTTCGTGTGGACGATCCACAGAGGTCAGACATACTGTGTGGCTACATCGCGATGATCAGACTCTTCTGACAGTGATTAGATTACGATGATCTACTACCCGCACAAAGGTATTGTGTTCTGAACACATTACAATAAAGTGTTTATTGTTCAAATTCGAATTTCAAATTTAAATACATGCATGCTATATATCATATTTAGATCCTAGTGTTAGATAAATTTATATTAATTAATTAGATTAATTAATATTTTTTTACTGTAAAATCATAATTTTGAAAAAATTTTAAAATTATCATTTTACCCCTGCACTGAATTTCCCCATAAATCCTAGATCAGAGGGACACTTATATCCATATCCCTTCGGAGTAACTCTTGACAGTAAAGTGCTTTAAAATTAGACATGTTTCGTGAAATGTACTCCTACATTTCATCGAGATATCATACCAGCATCTCTACGCTCCTTAGTTAAGAGGACAACCAACTTATATGACACATGACTTACGCTTGATATAGCTATCGTCTTAGTAATAGCATATCATTTGATCACGATCTCATTTAAAGACTGAATGATAAATCTTCTTTTATCGATTTAAAATAATCCTAAGGATTTTTGTCATAACACAAGAGTTCAATATAGAAGATATATAAGCTTATGATGAAAAACTATCAAATAATATTTTATTAATGATTAATTCATATACAATTACATTAATTAGCACAACTATCAACATGCTAATAATTGACTTTACGATATAATTTTCAATAATTCTCACTTGGACTAAAATCAATCGATACAGTATCGTATACCCATCTTCGATTTATGATCTTCGAATTTCTTGACTGCAAGGGCTTTAGTGAATGGATCGATCAGATTCTTCTTTCTGTCAATCTTCTGAAGCTCGATGTCACCTTGATCTACGATCTCTTAGACAAGATGGTAGCGATGCAAAATATGCTTCATCTACTGATGTGCCTTTGGCTCCTTTGCTTGAGCTATGGCTCCAGTACTATCATAGTAGAGCAGAATTAGACCATCAATGGAGGATGCCGCACTCCAAGATCGTTGATGAACTTTCTTTGCCACATAGCTTTTTTTGCAGCATCAGATGCCGCGATGTACTCCGCCTCACATACTGAGTCGGTCATAGTGTGTTGCTTAGAACTTTTCTAGCAGACTATCATTTTGGATAAATATGTTTCACGATACACTCTTGCTATCATCACGATCTAACTGAAAACTGAAATCAGTGTATCCCATAAGTTTCAAGTCAGATTCTTCATAAACGAGCCACTGGTCCTTAGTATTTCTCAAATACTTAAGGATGGTTTTTGTAACCTTTCAATGATTCTTATCCGAAACTAACTGGTATCTGCTCATTACCCCTAGTGAGTATGCCACATCTGATCTCCTACATACATGATGTACATTATAGAATTCACTATCGAGATATATAGAATTCTACTCATATGCTCTCTCTCTTGAGGGGTTGTCGGACAATCTTGTTTCGAAAAAAAAATTTTATGGCCTATTAAAAGATAGCTTTTCTTGAAATTCTCTATGCTGAATCGTTTCAGCATGATATCTATGTACGTAGACTGGGAGAGTCCAAGTAGTCTCTTAGATCTATCTCTATAGATCTTCATTCCTAAAATGTAGGCTGCTTCTCTCAGATCTTTCATGAAGAATTATGACGGCAGCCACGCTTTTATTTCCTGTAATGTATGGACATCATTTTCGATTAAGAGAATGTCATCCACATACAAAATAAAAAATACAACCACTGAACCATAAGCCCATTTGTATATGCGGGATTCTTTTCCATTCATAACAAAGTTATACATTCTGATCATCTTATCAAAACGTATGTTCTAACTCTGAGATGCCTGCTTCAATCCATAAATGAATCTTTGAAGCTTGCACACCTTAGATTCATCTGTGGATGTGAACCCTTTCAGTTGTATTATATACACTTCTTCGTTCAGCTCTCCATTTAGAAAAACTGTCTTTACATCTATTTACTAGACTTCATAGTCCAAGTATGCTGCTATCACAAGCATGTTCCGAATAGACTTAAGTATTATCATAGGAGAGAATGTCTCGTCGTAGTCAATATTATAATGCATCTTTTGGCAATCAGATGGACTTTATAGATCTGCACCTTTCTATCTGTGCCTCTTTTTCTTTTGAAGACCCACTTATATTCTATGGGTCTTATCCCTTCAGGTAGATCAACTAATATCCATACATCGTTGATCTTTATAGACTTCATTTCAAACTTTATGGCATCAAGCCATTTCTCAGAGTCAGATCTCTACATCACATCCACATAGGTGATCGAATCCTCATTGTTCTCATTAAGCTCAATAAGAACACCATTTCAGATCAAGAAATCATAGTATCTATTTGGCTGATATGGTACTCTATCGGATCAACTTAAAGGTGGTTCTATATTCAGCTCTGAGTTTGATCTAATCAAATTCGATTCAGGTTTGATTACTGGTGTCAGTTTTTCTACCTGTTGAACTTTGTCAAGCTTAACTTTAGAGGCACTTATTCCTTCACTAAGAAACTTCTTGTCCAAAAAGTATGCTTTACTGCTGATAAATATTTTTTATTCAGTAAAAAGGTAAAAATAATATCCTCTCATTTTTTTGGGGTATCCTACAAAATAACACTTATCGGACCTAGGTTCGAGCTTGTCAGTTTGTAATCATTTGACATAAGTCAGACATCCCAAACCTTAAGATAAAAGAGGTTCGGCCTACATCCTGACCATATCTCATATGGTGTTTTGCTAACTAAATTGCTCAAAATATTATTTAGCGCAAAACAGGCTATCTCAAGTGTATATCCCTAAAAAGAGATCGACAGACTTGCAAACCCCATCATGGATCAAGCCATATCCAACAGGATTCAATTCTTCTTTTTTGAGATGCCATTATGCTGTGGTGTCTCTAGAAGAATCTATTATGAGAGAAATTTATTCTCTCCTAGATATGTCAAAAAATTATTAGAAAGATATTCACCTTCTCGATCAAACTGAAGAGTTTTAATATTTTTTTAGTTTGTTTCTCTACTTCATTATGAAATTGTTTGAATATTACAAATGATTCAGACTTATGTTTCATCAAGTAGATATACCTACACCTAGATAGGTCATCTGTAAACATAATAAAATAGCTATACCCTCCTCTGGCACTAATATTCATAGGTCTACATACATCACTATGTATTAGACCTAGAATTTTACTGGCTCATTCACCTTTTCTAGTAAAAGATGACTTAGTTATTTTTTCAAGAAGACAAGACTCACAAATCGGCAATGATTCACAATCATTAATGTTCAGGATACCCTCCTAAGCTAACCTGTTTATCCTGTTTTTGTTAATGTGACCAAGCCTATAATACCAAAGGTAGGCATCCACGACATTATCTAACTTAGGATATTTATTTGAAGTGTACAATACACTCACAGACTGTGATAAAATATAGATGTCATTTCTTAATTTGTCTTGTATTATTGTAATATCATTCATAATGATATCACAATAATCATTCTTTATTGATAAACTATAACCATCTTTGACCAAAAGGCCAACAGAGATTATATTCATCAAGAAAGATGGACAATAGTGATAATCACTCAAAATGACATGATAGGATTTGAAAACAAGCTCGACAGCTCCTAAAATCAGGATTGAAACTTGGATTTCATCTCCTACATTGAAGAATCTCTCACCATTCTCAAATTTTCTACTAACTTAAAGCTTTTGCAATGAATTACAAATGTGAACTAAACTTTTGATATCCAATACCCAAATAGTGGTGTCACATATAAAGAAATTATAAGATATTATCATATAAGTACCTTGACGAGCAACTAATTGCTCATTTCTCTTTAGCCTACTATGGTCATAGTCTACCTAACTCAGTTCAGTCTTAGACTTTTTAGCTAGATTGGACTCAAGATCAATATTTAACTTCTGATACTGGCTATCAAAGTTGGATCTAATAAGCTCATCACTATCAAATAGTGAGTGGAGCAACACGATATTGGCCATTTTTGGAAAGAAAGAAAAAAAATAGTTCTACTTAGTATATAAATTAATTAATCCTAAAGATATGGATTTTAGTCTAAAGGTTCTCTCATTATTTTATACGAATTGGTAGCCTCTATCTTCAATTTGAGAAATTATCTTAATTCTTTAGTGGGTACTAGAATCCACACAGACTGCATATGGATCCTAGTATGGCTTAGCCAATCCATATGTATCTATGGGTAGGTTCTCAATCAATTATTTCTTCAAATAATTTTTACTAATTAATTTTGCCCCAGATTTTTTTTTAGTAGGCTAAGGACCTCCATTGAAAGTCCCGATTAGGTCCAACCATTAACATGAACCTACTTAGTGATTCTAACTAATGAATGATTAGGCCTAAATATGGCTCGACCAACCTAACCATTCATCAGATAGTACAATAGAATCATCATATAATGAATGATAATTCCATCATTCAGAGAAACATTAGCGTAAGGCACCTGCAATGTCAATCTAAAATAATGGACCCATTACCATTTACCTTAATAGGAGGCTATGATCTAGTTATCCTTATAACCAGCTCATTTTATAGACCTAATAATTTAGAGAATTTGGTTAACACAATTAAATAGAATTAAAGATACAGACCAGCTAATCATAATTCTCCCATTGACTTCATCAAGTTAGATCATGGTGAATTAGAAATAAGTCGGTCCAACTAACAAGTCATCAATCCTCCCACTGACTTCACTAAGTCATGAAGAAGACAAAGACAAGTCGAACTAGGGACACCTAAATCAGTCGAACTGATTTTCTAATAAGCATAGGTCAACTCTAATTATTAAGTGATCTGATCAAAATATAAATCACCATGTTAGCTAGGTAAGTGAGATTGGTAGGAGAGATATGCCATTAACTCACCATAAACTCAATCTATGCGAGTAGCTCCCAATTAATGACCACCGATCAAGATCGTCAAATTTATCTTAAACATCAATTGATTAATCAATTTTAACTTGATCAGCTTATACACTTGGGTTCGACCGCTGCGCTAAAGATTAAAGTCTATTTTTGTCTAATCAAAGATATGGACTCGATCAACTATAACTATTGTATTGGCTTTAGAAAAATTTTGATTCAATCTAATTCAATTTTTGGTTAGACTTAATCAATTTCTCTATTTAGTCTATTTAGTTTTTTGATTCTAATCCTCAGATCTAACCCAATTAAGAGGACCTGATCAAGCTAACCCATAGACCCATCTCCCTATATTTTATGCGAATGACATTAGATCTTTAATTCATAATTCTTGATCTAATAGGTTCGATTTAATTCTTAATTAAGTTTGGAGCTGACATGGGTTAGTGTTCGGTATTTGAAAATAATTTTTAATTTTAAAAAATATTTTATAAGTAAATTTATGTACAAAATAATAGTTCTGAATGATTGAGTCAGTTCATCCTTGGATTGAGCTAACTCACCAAAGTGGGTCGACTCAGCAAGAAACCAAGCCAACTCATTAAGGCATTGGGTCGACCCAAACAAAGACTAGGTCGACAAAATTTCAAATTGAGTTGACTCAAACAAGACTAAGTCGACACAGTTCAGCAGAATAGTAGCATATTGCTTAATTTTCAAAATTATTTTGTACATCAAAAATAATTTTAATCATAAGATTAGATGCCACATCTATTCATCTTCATGGATAAAAGGGCACCCCTCCATGCCATAGGAGAATCCTATCGAATGGAAAGAGAGGGCCATGAAATTCTACTTTCTTCTATGACCAACGGCCATAACAATCTACCAAATCTGACTATTACACTACTTAGATCATCTAATCAAATTAATTTAAATCTATCTAAATTATTTTAGATCTCATTATTACATTTTTATCACATCAAAATCAGATAATAAACATCAAAATAAATATCATATGCTTCAATTTAAAATTAGATTTTAAACTATATGAATAGATATACATGTCATAAAGAATCTAGTGCTTTGATATCACTATTAAAAAAGTGTAGGGTTTCATACACATATTTCAAAATTTTTGCAGTAGAATAAATCTAGATTAAACCATTTAATCTATAAATACATGCATAAGATCAGATCTTAAAATACCTACAGAAGGATCTATGACATGGTATACAATGCATGAACAATCTGAATTTAAAATCAACAAGCATGTAAAAAATCAGCATAAGGAGTAGATCATATCTATAGCTACTAGGGTTCCGAACCCTATACCTAAGCATGGATAGATGAACATCACTACTGAAACTCATGGATTAGAGGCTCTGCTGGTTACTCATAGCTATACAAGGTATCCGATCTCTACGGATTGTCCCTACGAAGCCCTCGAATCGATCAGCCTTCTATGGGAGTGCTAGCTCTTGTAGATGGTTTCTGATGACAGATCTGATTTGATCTTCTTCTTCGATTATCTCAGATCCTTTTGATGTTGAAGATAGATCAGAAGAGGTGTTGGATGATAGAGAAAAAATCAGAGAAAAATTTTCTTCTCTCTAGTATTTTTCTTCACTCGCAAAGCCTAGAACAATTCTAGGTCTCTCACCTAAAGAGGAGTTGGATCTCCTCCAATGCTCACACCAAAATGATAGAGCCCACTGCAGATCCTCACATCCCAAAGAGAGGTTCATCTACTCTCTTTCTTAGCCCTCTCACATGGTGAAAAGTAGAGCATATCTGGCACACAAAAATTCATAACTTTTATGGTTGCCGAACACCAGGTGAAGAGGTTGGAAAGGGATCAAATTAAGTTCGAATTCAAAACCATTTTGAATTCAAACTCTATCAAATTTGATCCTCATTTTGAATTCAAACTCTATCAAATTTGATCCTCACCCAAACCCATCCTAAGAAGGGCTGAATAAGAGGTGTGAGATGTGGAAGAAACATCAAGAGCACTCTCCTTTTGTCACACAAAAAGAATCCTTCACAAGGTGGTCGGTGGGTGGTTTGAATAGGATCGGGATTAGGGTTTTGAATTCAAACCCTTTTGAATTCAAATTAAAACCACCTCCTCCTTATCCATTGTGGGTGACAATAAGGGGCTCTTGCAAGAGTTTTTCTCATGCACAAACTCATTTTATGCGATGAGAAGTGGCATGGAGAAATGATGTTGCGTAAGGGAGGAAGTCCAACTAATTTGGACTCTAGAGTTTTGGTTATTTGTTTCTTAATTAGGTTTTATGCAAACAAAATTAGTTTAGATCCAAATAAAGATGAGTTAGCCTAATCTAATTAGGTACCCAAAATTTTAATCTAATTAGGAATAGATTGAATCCAAGTCCTGATCAAATCAAGGCTAATTTTTTCTTAGCAATCAGGTCATCCCATAACCTAATCGGGTTCGATCTAATTGAATTTAATTCAATTAGACTTGATCCAAACTTTAATACTCAGTTAAATTGAGTTAATCAATAATCTAATCACTGAGCAATCCTTCTAAATTTCATAAATACTTAGTGAATAATGTTATTGCAACTGTTGTACAGGGTTAATTATCAATCATATTGATGATTTTACCCTCGGATGATTCTCCATCATTGATCTGTCAATTGATCGGAGATGAACTTTTAATGTGTGTAACCTCATAGGTTCAAACCTAAGTCAGTAGCATAGAAATAGATTTCTATATCAATCAGAGTAACCATCTAGTAATGGTACCTGATATCCGGATAGGCCGAATGTATGTAAAACAACACTTAGAACCTACTGGCATATGGTTACCGTATAATTCATCCCTTTGATCTTTGATGCTCATGATGATTTAGAGTTTAAACTATCAACTCTTAACAGTACATCCATTCTGTGTCTCAACCTAATAAATTCTGTGACTCCTCATAAGAATTATCCTGACCAAGGTCTTACTAAATTGAAACATAAAGCATACTTTTCAATCCCTTAGAGTGGTCAATCCCATCTTGACTCATGCACCGACTTCACAAGTACTTAACTGTATCCAAAAATCTTTCAATCCTGAATTAGAAATTCAGATAGTCTGATACCAAAGCATAGTGAGTTGCTTGTAAGTCACCGTGATGATCTTAGGTCAGAGAGATACTTATACCCATATCTCTTCGAAGTAACTCTTGATAGTAGAGTGCTCCAAAATTGATCATGTTCTATAAAATATACTCCTATATTTCACCTGTATGTCATACCAGAGTCTCTACGCTCTTTATTTAAGAAGACAACTAACTTATATGGCACACAACGACCTACACTTGGTATAGCTATCATCCAAGTAACAGCATATCATTTGGTCGCGAACTCATTTAAGGACTAAATGATAAATTTTTTTTATCAATTTAAAATAATCCTAAGGATTTTCACCGTAACATAAGAGTTTGATATTGAAGATGTACAAGCTTATGATGAAAAATTATTAAATAATATTTTATTAATGATTAATTCATATACAATTATATTAAATAGCACAACCATTAACATGTTGATGATTGACTTTAAGATATAATTCCCAACAAAGCCATCAGTCGTCTATCCCATATGGATACCTACAACTGTAACCTCTATACCGGATGGGTTTCACCAAAGCTGATGGCCATTGGAGTAAAGGCACTGAGGAGGAGGATGGAGCTGAGGGGGAGAGACCTTCTTCACCACCTCGTGAGCATAGATCCCCTGATATTTAGTTTATTTCAAATCTCAAGGTAGGTCCTTCTGAGATAGTTAGGAGAGATTTCATTGAGCCACAATCTAGGCATTGATATGATCATTCTGTTGGGAATTGCATCCTAAAACCAATCATGTGATGATTGAGTTCTTTTTTGTATATGAATTATTCATTCATAAATAAAAGTTATTTTGGTATTATTCATCATAAAGTTATATCTTCCTTGTAGAACTCTTGTGTTGTGATGAAGTCCTTAGAACTATGTTAGTAAATGATAAAGAGAAGATTTATCGTATAGTTCTTAAATATGTTCACGATCAAATGATATATCATTATAGGATGATGATGTTTATCGAGTGAAGGTCATTGTGTGCCATATGGATTGATTGTCATCTTAACCAAGGAGTGTGGTGACACTGGTATGAAATACAAGTGATATGTAGGAGTTCATCATCACTGAACAGGTGATTCATCTATTGAGCATTCTTCTATCAAGAGTTGCTCGCAAAGCGTATGAGCATAAGTATCTCTCAGACCTGAGATCACCATAGTGACTTGCAAGCAACTCACAGTGCTTTGGTGCCAGACTATTTGGATTTCTAATACAGTAATGGAAGGTTATTGGGTACAGTCAAGTATTTGCAAAGTTTGTGTGTGGATCAAGATGGGATTGATCCCTTTAGATTATAGGAGCTGATGTATTGTTGTATTTCAATTAAGTAAAGCTTTGGCTAGGATAATCCATGAGATGGATTTGAAATGTTGAAATACAATATAGATGAAACACTCTGGGTTGACAGTTAAACTTAGATCATCCTAAAGTATTCAGGGTCAAAGGAATGAATTATGTGATAACCATATACATAGGTTCTAAAATATTCGTTTGTGATTGTTCGACCTATTCGGATGTCGGAAACTATTGCTAGATGGTATCTTTGATTGATGTAGGAATCGGTTCCTATGCTACCGACTTAGTGTTCGAATCTATGGAGTCACGCACATAAGTCAGATGATGTAGGAAAGTATTGACTTATGTTTATATGTCCAATTTAGAAGTACTTGGCTTGATTGAACATATAAACTAACTTGATTGAGAATTAACTTATGGGTCAAATAGGATTGAAGAGTTGACTATGTCTAGCTAGCATTACACATGAGGTTCTGGTTCAATCCTGGAGATGAACAATTTTTGATCCATGATCCAAGAAGCCTATGAGAGATTGGATTAAAGTGCTAATTAATTTTAAATTAGATCAGAATTAATTAGACTAAATTGGATTCAAAATATCAAGTTAGACTTGGTCCAAAAGTCCTAAATAGTTTAAGATTGATAGCCTTTCGAAATTATTTCGAATTAGTTTCGAATTGGATTCAAATTGGACCCTTTTTGGATAAGATCCTAGGAGTCCTATTTGTACTGGGACTCTCTCACTCCTTGGCCGACCAACACCTAGTGTGGTGCTGGTTGTGGGCCATCCCATATGGGTGTGGGCGTGGGTGCAAAGTGGGTGCCATATGTGGCACCAATCCTATCTCTTATAGGAGTCTTTCTTTAATAAGTAGTAGACTAATTCAAAGTATGTTTGAATTAGGAGTCTTATACTTATTAGGTTATGAGAATCATCTATAAATAGAAATGGTCTCTACCTATGGATGCATAGTATAGAAATCAAATTGAGAGTAAGAGAGAGAGAGAGAGAGAGAGGTGCATAGAAATCAAATTGAGAGAGAGAGAGAGAGAGGTGTGAAGAGCTTGTGGGTGTCCAACCTTGGTGTGCTCTCCTCCTTGCCGCCCATCTTTCTCTTGGCGTGGTCCCTTTTTGGGCATCCCCTTTGCTGGTGAATTTTTGTTGGAATAACAATCTGATTTAAAATTTGTTTTAAATTTATTTTAATAAAATTTTAATATTATTATTTCACTTATGAAGTAAAACTTATTTTAGATCTGAATTAAATCTATTTTGATAAATTTTTAGATCTGAATTCTAACAAAATTCAGTACCACCCAAAATAGATTTAATCAGAAATTTAATCCTTATACGTTCATGTTTGCATCTAATTAATTTTTTATATAATATTATATCCAAAATTAATTTTTTATAATCAGTATAAGATATATTTTAGATCTGATATGATGTATATGATGCATCAAATCTAATAAGATTTGATGAAGAATATGATTGATAAGATCAAGGATATGTTCATGACATAAATTATTTTATCAAAATTGCATATTGATGTGCTTACATATGAAATTAGATTTTAGATCTTAGTAGCCTAGTACTCAGATTAATGAGATCATCAAGCCATCTGGTCATAAGAGATTGAAGGGATTAATCTTTCTCTCTTATCCAATCGACGGGTTCTTTTATGATGGTAGGGGTGTCATTATGATCCGATTTCATAAAGAAAAAAAGTGAATAAATTTTTATAAATTATTTTAGTCATAAATATATTTAGATTAGATCTAAAGTAATTTATAATTTATTATAATAAATTAAATTCAAATATAAAATTATTTTAGAATCTGAATAGCATATTACATTAGATGTAATCGATATTAATCTAAAGGTTGTCATGATGCATATGATGTATGTATGAAGTTTAGATCATACTTATGCATGTTTAATTATTAAACATATGATAAAAATTTATTTTCATGAGTTCAAACATATGGTATGCTTCACCTGAAATCCTGATAGAATAGTTCTACAGACTGAAATACATGTTTCACGCACTTAATTTTGAATTAAGTTTGAATGATCTAGATTTGAGAATTGAAGATTATTAAGATACCATATAAATCGATGGACAATGGGTTAGTATGAATCATATCTTTCTAATAGGTTAGACCTAGAGTTAGAAACACATATGGATTAAGTAGAGAAATTGATTAAATCTAATCAAGAGTTGAATTAGATTAGGTCAGAATTTTTCTAGATCAATTTTAATAGTTGAAGTTTGATCAAGTCCATATTTTTGACCTTAATAAATGGACCATGATCATGGCTCCGTGGTTAAGCCCAAATCTTCTGATGGATCAAATCGAAACTAATTAACTAGTTGGTGTCTAAGATAAGTTTGATAGAATTGATCAAGTGATTTTTAATTGAGAGCTATTCACCTAAATGCTTCTATGACGAGTTAATGGCATATCTCTCCCATTGATTTTACTTACCTAGCCGATATGGTAGATTATATTTTGATTAGATCACTAGTCAATTCGAGCTGACCCATGCCATCAAGGTTAATTAGTATGACTGATTCAGGTGTCTTTAGACCAGCTCGTGTCTAGTCCTCTACATGACTTGGTGAAGTCTGTGGGAGGATTTACAACTTACAGGTCAACTTCTTTATTGATTCTTAGGTTAATGAAATCAAATCTTTTAAATTATTAAATCCATAAAATGATACAGTTATGGTGATAACTTGTTCATAGCCTCCTATTAAGGTACGTGATAATGAGTTCAATGTTCCAAATAGGCATTGGAGGCACCCCACGCCTAGTATCTATTAGGTATATTAAAATTATCATTCATCATATGACCATCTTATTGTACCTTCAGATCAATGCTCAGGTTGGTCGAGCCACACTCGGATCTGGACATCCATTTATTGGATGCACTTGGTGTTGTCATGTTAATGATTGGACTTAACTAAAATTTTCGGTGGAGGTGCCACATGCTTGTTGAAGGGATGCCTAGGGCAAAATATAATTACTGAAAGTTGTTTGATGAAACAATTGATTATGAATCTACACATGGATGCACTAGAGTTGGTCGAGCCACACTTGGGCCCAAATGCAGTCTATATGGATTCTAGTATCTGCTAAGGAATTAATGCAATTCTTCGAGTTGAAGGTAGAGGCTACCAATTCATACAAAATAATGAGAGAACCTTTAGACTAAAGTCCATATCTTTGAGATTAAAAAGTAATTCATATACTAATAGACTTATATTTTTTCTTTCAGCTATGGCCAATACACTATCCCTCCGTACATTATTGGATAGCGACAAGCTCATCAAATCTAACTTTGATAGCTGGTATCAAAAGTTGAAGATAGTTTTGGAGCATAAAAAGATTCTATACATCCTTACAAATGAGACACCTGAAGAACCTGCTGCCAATGCCTCTTGTACCGTGAGAGACACTTACATGAAGGGGCTTAATGATCGAACGACTATGCATTATGTGATGAGGGTAGCTATGAATGATAAACTTAGCCTTAAGTTCAAGGATGCACAGCCAGAGTAGATCATTCAAATATTGAATGAGTCCTTCGGTACCCCTGAGGATGCGAAGAGATACAAAATCTTCTACGCAGTGTTTAATATTCTTATGCGAGGGGGGGCTTCAGTCATCGATTATGTACTGTACATGATTGAGTAGATTGAATGCCTGAGCAAACTTGGCTTTCTGTTGCATAAATAGTTAGACATGGATGCTATCCTCAACTCGCTATCAAAATCCTACCTACTCTTTCTCAGTCATTACAGAGCAACGAAGTCTGTAGTGAACTATCATGGTTTGCTAGGGTTACTACAGACTTTTGAGAAAGATCACCAGCTCCAAAAGGAGCCAGTGAATATAGTGGGAGGTTCATCTATAGGTCGTCGATTCTCTAGGAGAGGAAAGAAGAAGAACATACAGAAATTCTATACTACCGATGATAAGTAGAGCAAAACATTGAAAGTCGACAAGAGCCAAGCAGAATGCTTCTTTTGTAAGAAGTTGGATCATTAGAAGAGGAATTATCCTGCTTATATAGCCACCGTTGATCCAAATAGGTCTAAGAATAAGAGAAAAAAGCAAACGGTTGCTTCACAAGGTACTTATATGATAACTCCTTGTAATTTTTCTATTTGTGATACTACTACCTAGGTATTGGATATTGAAAGTTTGATTAATATATGTAATTCATTGCAGAGACTACAGGTAAGTAGAAAGTTTTGAGAGGGCGATCAGTTCTTGAATGTTGGCGATAGATGTCTTGTTTCAGTTTTGATCTTGAGAACTTTGTAGCTTGTTTTTGAGTCTAGTAGTGTCATGTTAGATGATTATCATTATTGTCCCTCCTTTATGATGAATGTCATCTCTGTAGGCCTTTTGGCCAAACTTGATTTTAAATTTATAATCAAAGATGATTTTTGTGATATCATTATGAATGATACTGCAATTATGCATGGATAATTAAGACATGGCATATACACATATCACGGCTTGTTGGTGTAATGTACACATCCAGTAAATGTCCCAAAATAGACAATATCAGTGAATCCTGCCTATGGCATTGTAGGCTAGGTCATGTGAACAAGAACGTATCCCTGATATAGATGATTATGAATCATTACCAACTTGCGAATCATGTTTTGATCAGATCACTTAATGATTAAAGTTGACCTATGCTTACTAGAAAATCAGTTCGATTGATTTAGGTATTCCTAGTTCGACTTGTCTTTATCCTGTTTATGACTTAGTGAAGTCAGTGGAAGGATGATGACTTGTTAGTTGGACCGACTTATTTCTAATTCAGCATGATCTAACTTGGTGAAGTCAGTGGAAGAATTATGATTAGCTGGTCTGTATCTTTAATTCTATTAAATTGTGTTAACCAAATCCTCTAAATTATTAAGTCTATAAAATGAGCTGGTTATGAGGATAACTAGATCATAGCCTTCCATTAAGGTAAATGGTAATGGGTCTATTATTTCAGATTGATATTGCAGGCACTTTACGTCGATGTTTCTCTGAATGATGGAATTATCATTCATTATATGATGATCTATTATACTATTTGATGAATGGTTAGGTTGGTTGAGTCATATTTAGGCTTAATCATTCATTAGTTAGAATCACTGAGTAGGTTCATGTTAATGGTTGGATCTAATCAAAACTTTCAGTGAAAATTAAGACATGGCATATACACATATCACGACTTGTTGGTGTAATGTACACATCCACTAAATACTCCAAAATGGATAATGTTAGTGAATCCTACCTTTGGCATTGTAGGCTAGGTTATGTGAATAAGAATGTGTCCCTGATATAGATGATTATGAATTATTACTAACCTACAAATCCTGTCTATTTGGTAAGATGACTAAGTCACCTTTTAAGAGAAAAGGTGAAAGAGCCAACAATGTCTTAGGTCTAATACATACTGATGTATGCAGACTTATGAACATAAGTGTCCGAGGATGATATTACTATTTCATTACATTTACAGATGACCTATCACGGTATGGGTATGTCTATCTTATGAAGTATAAATCTGAATCATTTGAAATGTTCAAACGATTCTGTACTGAAGTAGGAAAACAGACTGAGAAGAGTATCAAGATCCTTCAGTCAGATCGAGGAGGTGAATACCTCACCAGTGACTTTCTGACATATCTAGAAAAGAATGAGATTCTCTCACAGTGGATCCCTCCTGGACACCACAATAAATGGAGTATTTGAAAGGAGGAATCAAATCTTGTTAGACATGATCCGATCCATGATGGGCTTTACGAGTTTGCCAATCTCCTTCTAGGGATATACTCTAGAAACTACCTGTTATATTTTGAATAAGGTATCAAGCAAGTCTGTCGATAAAACTCCATATGAGATATGGACTGGACGTAAGCTGGTGCTCTCACACCTTAGGGTCTAAGGGTGTCCAATTTATGTCAAGTGTTTAAAGACAGATAAGCTTTGACCTAAGTCTGATAGATGCTTGTTCGTAGGGTACCTGAAGAAAACTAAAGGGTACTTCTTCTACCTCGCCGTAGAGAAAAAGGTGTTTGTCAGTAGCAGGGCAGTCTTTTTGAAAAAGAAGTTTCTTAGAGAAGGAGCTAATGCCTGTAAAATTGAACTTGATAAAGTTCAAGAGGTGGAAGGACAGACACATACAGAATTGAATTTGATTGGAGAATTGAATCTGAAGCCAGTAGAGGTACTATTGAGGAGTCTGATAGAGTATCACATCAGTCAAACAGATACTATGATTTTTTAGTCCAGGATGGTGACTCCATCGAACTTGATAAGAACGATGAGGATCCGATCACCTATATGGAAGCCATGCAAAGGCTTGATTCTCAAAAATAGCTTGAGGTCATGAAGTTCGAGATGGAGTCCATGGAGATCAATGGTGTATGGATACTAGTTGATCCACTTGAATGGATAAAACTCATAGGGTATAAGTGAATTTTTAAGAGAAAAAGAGTGAACGAAAAGGTAGAGACCTATAAAGCCTGTCTAGTTGCCAAGGGTTACTGTTAGTGTTATGGTATTGACTATAACGAGACGTTCTCTCTTGTGGCAATGCTCAAGTCTATCTGAATTATGCTTGCTATCACTGCACACTTAGATTATGAGATCTAGCAAATGGATATCAAAATTACTTTCCTTAATGGGGAGCTAGAAGAAGAGGTATATATGATACAGTCTAAAGGATTCACATCCACAAATGAGTCTAAGGTATGCAAGCTGAATAGATCCATTTATGGATCTAAGCAGGCATCTAGGAGTTGAAACATGCATTTTAATAAGGTGATTAAAATGTATGGCTTCATTAGAAATGGAGAAGAGCCTTGTATCTACAAATGGACTACCAATTCTGTAGTCATCTTTCTTGTACTATATATAGATGACATACTGTTAATAGAAAATAACATTCTAGCTTTACAGTGTATGAAGCCGTGGTTATCATCACAGTTCTTCATGAAGAACTTGAGAGAAGCATCCTACATCCTAGGGATAAAAATCTATAGGAATAGATCTAGAAGGTTGCTTGAACTAACCCAATCCACGTATATTGATACCATATTAAAGTGGTTCAATATGGAGAATTTCAAGAGAGGCTATCTTCTGATAGGCCATAGAATTACTTTTTCTAAGAAGGATTATTCGACAACCCCTTAGGAGAGAGCGTATAAGTAGAATACCATATGCTTCGGCTATGGGATCTATCATGTACGCCATGATATATACGAGATCGATTGTGGCCTATTCACTAGGGGTAGTGAGTAGGTACCAGTCTGATCTGAAGAAAAATCACTGGAAGATTGTGAAAATAATCCTTAAGTATTTGAGAAATACTAAAGATTAGTGACTAATCTATGGAGACACTAACTTGAAAATTATAGGATACACTGATTTCAGTTTTCAATTAGATTGTGATGATAGCAGAAGCATGTCGGGCTATGTATTTACTTTGAATGGAGAAGCAGTTTGCTGGAAGAGTTCCAAACAACATACTGTGGTCGATTCAGTTTGCAAAGTAAAATATATTGTTGCATTAGATGCTGCAAAGGAGGTGGTGTGGTTGAAAAAATTTATCACCGAGCTGAGAGTTACACCTTCTATAGATGGCTTTATTCTGCTGTACTGTGACAGCTCTAGTGCTATAGCTCAGGCGAAAGAACCAAAGTCACACCAGCGCACCAAGCATATTCTGTGCCACTATCTCTTGGTACGAGAGATCGTAGATCGAGGTGACGTTGAGCTTAAGAAGATCAATAGAAAGGAAAACTTAGCTGACCCCTTCACTAAAGCTCTCGGGATAAAAGAGTTCAATGATTTCAAATGGAAGATGGGTATAAGATACTGCTCTGATTAGCTTTAGTCTAAGTGAAAGTTGTTGAAAATTATATCCTAAAATCAATCATGTGACAATTGAGTTTCTCTTTGTATATGAATTATTCATTAATAAATAAAAATTATTTTGACATTATTCATCACAAAGTTGCATCTTCCTTGTATTACTCATGCTGTGATGAAGTCTTTAGAACTATATTAGTAAATAATAAAGAGAAGATTTATCGTATAGTTTTTAAACATGTTCATGATCAAATGATACATCATTATAGGATGATGACATTTATCGAGTGGAGGTCATTGTGTGCCATATGGGTTGGTTGTCCTCTTAATTAAGGAGTGTGGTGACACTGGTATGGCGTACAGGTGAGATGTATGAATACATCATCATTGAACAGGTGACTCACTTGTTGAGCTTTTACTATCAAGAGCTGCTCGTGAAGCATATGGGCATAAGTGTCTCTCAGACCTAAAATCACCATAGTGACTTGCAAGCAACTCACTATGCTTTGGTGTCAGACTATCTGAATTTCTAATACGGTGACGGAAGGATATTGGGTACAGTCAAGTACTTACCAAGTCTGTGTGTGGATCAAGATGAGATTGACCTCTCTGAATTATAGGAACTGATGTATCGCTGCATTTTAATTTAGTAAAGTCTTGAACTGGATAATCCATGAGATGGATTTGAAAGGTTGAAATACAATGTGGATGAAACACTCCGGATTGACAGTTAAACTTAGATCATCCTAGAGCATTCAAGGTCAAAGAGATGAATTATGCAGTAACTATATACATAGATTCTGAAATATTCATTTGTGATTGTTCGACCTATCCGGACATTGGGAATCATTGCTAGATGGTATCTTCGATTGGTGCGGGAATTGGTTCCTGTGCTACCGGCTTAGTATTCGAACATATAGAGTCACACACACAAGTCAGGCAACGTAGAAAAGTATTGACATATGTTTATATATCTAATTTAGAAGTACTTGACTTGATTGAACATATAGACTAATTTGATTGAGAATTAAGTTATAGGTCAAATGGAATTGAAGAGTTGACTATATCTAGCTAGCACTACACATGAGGTTCAGGTTCAATCTCGGAGATGAACAGTTTTTGATCCATGATCCAAAAAGCCTATGAGAGATTGGATTAAAGTGTTAATTAATTTTAGATTAGATCTAAATTAATTAGACTTAATTGGATTCAAAATATCAAGTTAGACTTGGTCTAAAAGTCCTAAATAGTTTAGGATGACAGCCTTTCAAAATTATTTCAAATCAGCTTTGAATTGGATTTGAATTAGATCTTTTTTGGATGAGTTCTTAGGAGTCCTATTTCTATTAGAAATCTCTCACTCCTTGACCAACTAGCACCTGGTATGGTGCTGGTTGTGGGCCATCCCACATAGGTGTGGGTGTGGGTGCAAAGTGGGTGCCATATGTGGTGCCAGTCCTATCTTATGTAGGAGTCTTTTTTTGATAAGTAGTGGACTCATTCAAAGCATGTTTGAATTAGGAGTCTTATATTTATTAGGTCATAAGATCATCTATAAATAGAGAGGGTTTCTATCTATGGATGCATAGCATAGCAATCAGATTGAGAGTAAGAGAGAAAGAGAGAGAGAGGCGTGAAGAGCTTGTGGGCGTCCAACCTTGGCGTGCTCTCCTCCTTGCTGCCCATCTTCCTCTTGGCATGGGCCCTTCTTTGGCATTTCTTTTGCTGGTGTGAAGGGTCACACCAGCAGCTCTCTTCTCTCTTTTGGTGGCCTTATGAAGGTGTATCAATCTAGAGATTCATCCTGCTTTCCTACGTTACCTGGCATACATGCGAAGTAGAGGACCTACAGATCTAAGCCTACGTGAAGGCTTGAATCTAGATTCTAAAGATTTGATCCCCAATTCTACTACAATCTAGGTAAGAATTTGATCTTTATTCAGTTAGATTGATAGAAAATTTTTAGATGCAATCTTGATTTTCCGTGAGAAACAAGTTTCTTTCCCTTCACATTCACTTATCAGATTGACAGATGACCATCTTCAGACTCTCTCACAGTAGGTTGTCAGGATCCTTTTCACAGCCAGGAGCACATCTCAGGGGTAGAGCATCCAGATGGCCCCCTCATTTGATCTGTCATTGGTTTCTTATATTTCTATGGTGATGTAGAGGTTCTCTGACATGAATGCATGAATGGAGCAACTTGAGAGCACAGTTCTTATGCTCACTAATAGAGTACTTGATTTGCAGAGAGAAAAGTGGACTCTATGACCTCCCATCAAGTCAAGAGACAACATCACACAGATATTAGATTTATCAATCAAAGCAGGGAAACTTCATGATTTGATTGAGTTTGGGATCGAGATACTGGGGTAGGAGATCAGAGGATCGAGTGAGGCTATTGCTAGTGCGGTTGGTTCTCTTCTGCAGTCCATGTCGAGAGCATTAGTGTAGTTTGACTCTATCAGACTTCTATTATTGGCTAGAGCCCCATCTTCCTCCTAGACTTCGAGATCATCCCCACGTTCCTCCACTCATGCCAGTTCCTCTAGCAAGAGTCGAGGCAGTCATGGTCATGGTCGCTCCTCTGATGTCCCTCGTGAGATTACCTCCTCTGATTCTGATGATTAGTTAGCATTTAGGCCCCTTATTGTCTTCTATTGTATGGAACTTTGGATGTTAGCCATTTTGTTTGTATTGATTTACTAGGCTGACATTATATTCTTATGTGTAAACATACTATGGTTGATGTACTTTTCTAAGCTTATGTATCTCTTATTGATATGAACTTATGTAGCTTTCAGGCTTACATTATGTAGTAAATGCCAAATGTGACTTGTTGGTGCTATCTTCTATTTATGTTGTTTGGCATTTTTTGTTATAGATTCCCTTGTTATTTATGCAGTAGGTTCATTATATATAATCAAATAGAGGGAGTAGATTTTACTCAAGAATGTTTGTTTTTATATTAATGATGTCAAAAAGGGGGAGTGGTATGATACCATGGTATAAATTGACTTTTTATCGTATAAGTAAAAATATAATGCATGCAATGTATGCTAAAATTAAATACATATGTATACAAATTGATCTCGAGCTCATACTTTTTAATGGTACCATTCTTCTCAAATGTTTTATAATGTTTTATTTTGCTTATACTAAAATATTTTATCATCATCAAAAAGAAGGAGATTGTTATCCCAAGAATTGATTTTGATAATCATAAAATATTTGAGAAGAGTACTAATAATTTTTATTTTTAGAGAAACTTAAATGTGCATTTCAAGATATTCAAGAATTTTTGAATTGGTAAGATTGCTTGGAGAAGGCCAAAGCTAAAATTTCATCAAGTTGGAGATCAAGACAATACCTTTTCTAAGCCTTAAGAGCATTATATAAGACTTCGAAATATTTGGAGGCAAATCCCAAGAGTTTCAGAAGCCTTAAGAGCATTAAAAAAGACTTCAGATCATTTGGAGGTAATTTTGGAAGTTTTGGATGCTAAAAATTGGAGAAAATCAAATCGAGACAAAAAAGGGCGACCTTAGGTCAACCCTTTTTGAATTAGAGCACCAGCACATTGGTTTTGGGCCGGCATGCAAAAGAAGGTGACCCCTGTGCCAGGGGATGACCCATGGATCGACCCTTATTATGCCACAGGCCAAAAATAAAAAATGAGTGTTCTATTATGTCATAGAGGATGACCCATGGGATGACCCCTGTGCCAAAGGGCGACCCATGGGTCGACCCTTGAGATGAAAATATACGTAATGGCTAGTTTTTTAGCCTATTTTTAGTATAATAAATGCCCATTAAATATTCTCCAATAGCTCAAAATGGCTACTAAATACTCTCCAGTATTGATTAAAGGTATAAAGCCATTCAAAACAAAGAAAAACTCAAGAAAAATCAAGAGATAATTCTTCATTAAGTGTTTACTGCTTCAAGACAAAAAAGCATTCAATTCAGGCTCAACCATCTTCTCAAAGTATATTCTGCTAAAAATTATATCCCAAAATCAATCGTCAGCCCGTTGACGGTTGAGCTTATTATTATAATTATATATGAATTATTAAATTAATAAATATTATTTAATTTTTTCATTACTGTGTACATCTTATTTTGAACTCCTGTTATGTGATGAAGTCCTTAGGACTATTTGATTCGATATAGGAGGAATATCATTTAATCCTTAAATCTTAAGTTCACGATCAAATGATATACTATTATTAGGATGATAGCTATATCAAGTATAGGTCGTTGTGTGCCATGTACGTTGGCTGTCCTCTTAACCAAGGAGTGTTAAGATACTAGCATGACATGTAGTGAGACGTAGGAGTACATCTCACTGAATGTAACCAATTGCTGAGCACTCTGCTGTTAAGAGTAGCTCATGAAGGATATGGATATAAATATCCCTCCGATCTGAGATCACCATGGTGACTTGCAAGCAACTCACTGTGCTATGGCATCGGACTATCTGAATTTTTAATTTAGTGATGAAAGATTTCTGAGCACAGTCAAGTACTTGCGAAGTCGATGTGTGAGTCAAGATGGAATTGACCCCTCTGAATAAGTAGGAGCTAATATATCAATATATTTTAATTCAGTAAAACCTTAGCTGGGGTAATCCATATGATGGATTTTGAAAATTGAAATACAATGTGGATGACCATACTAGGGTTGAAAGTTAAACCCTAGGTCACCTTGAGCATTTAGATCAAAAGAATGAATTATATGGTAACCATATGCCAATAGGTTCTTGAATGATGCTTTGTAATCTTTCGACTTATCCGGATGTCGGATATTATTTCTAGATGGTCACTTTGATTGGTATAGAAAGATTATTCTTATACTACCAGCTTAAATTTGAATCTATGGGGTCATACTTAAAAAAAATTTTGACTGATCATATGGCTGATCAACGATTAAGAATCATTTTAGAATAAAACAGTCAATTCGATTGATGATTAACCCTATATAAAAGTTACAATAAATCAATTTACTAATTATTGGTAAATTATTGAAGGATTGATTAGTAATTAAATTTTTAATTAACTTAATTTAATTGAGTATTAAGTTTTGGATCAAATCTAATTGAATTAGATTCAATTTGGTTTGATCCAATTAAGTTATGAGATGACCTAATCGCTAAGGGTGTTGGATTCCTGATATGATCAGGACTTGAGCTCGATTAATTTTTGATTTGATTAATATTTAATTAAAATTATTTATTATCTAATTAGATTAAGTTTAGTGATCCAATTGAGTTTAACCTAATTTGGTTAGGTTAAAAATCTAATTGGATGAGAAAATAATTCCAATTCGAATCCCTTGCACCTCCTTTCTTTGCACCCTCTTATTCTTCACATGAAAAATATTTTTACATATTTTTTTCTCATTCCCAAATGCTTTTTCCATGCTTTTATCTAATTTTTTTTGAATTAAAAATTAGTTGATTTAAATTTAAGTTTAAATGGATTTAAATTTGAATGAAAACCTAGAGTCCAAATTGAGTTGGACTCTCCTCTTCATGCCACCACCTTTCTCCATGCATAAAGTATTTTTGCTTGAGATTTTTTGCACCATTCTGATGTTGGTCAATCCTTCTCTAAGTTCATAAGATGAAGATAAAGTTTGATTCAAAATTAAATTCAAATTTGATTTGAATTGGTGATAAGGAGCAACCAACATTTGAATTTGAACCGAAACTACCTCTTTCTTATCCTTATCTTCCATGAAATGCCAACCTTAAAAGAGGATCAATTTTGTATGAGATTAAGAGTAATTTTTGGTGTGAGAAATCTTAGAGTGTGGATGTGAAAATTTGAGAGTGGGTTGGGCTCCCGTGTGTGAGAAACAGAGAAAGTATTCTTCTTCTCAGGCATGAGCTGTGGGTTCTAGGGTTTCAACTCTAGGTTTTATGAGAAGAAAATACAAGAGTGAGTCTTGTCCAATCTTTCACACCACCACCTCCTCATAAAGCTTCATCTTTTGATCCAGAGGAGTTGGGAGATCGAAAGAAAGGAGCTTGGATCAGCCATCCAGAGCCTTCAATGCGAGCTAGCACTCCTATGAAGAAAAATTTGATCAGGGCTTCGAGTGGATGATCTGTAGAGGCCGAACAATCTGTGTGGCTACTCAACATTAGTGAGAGCTTTATACCATACCTACCAATAACAAAGATCATCGATCCATAAAAAGATGATGAGTTCTGAACTCAACCAATATGATCTAAAAGTTAGATCAGATTTAGGGCATCGATGTGATCGATGTAGTTTTCTATTTTATATCATATTTTATATATAAATTTTTTATATCATAAATCTTTAATGGTAGTTTAGATCTAATCTAAGATATATTTAGAAGATTAAAGTATTTAATATTTTATTATTTCACTATAAAATTTTAAAAATACATGCTTTGAACTACCTATTTTTTCTTCAGATGGTATTAGAGCAAGGTTTCTTATGACATGAACTTTTTACATATAATCTAATTTTATGTGTTTAGATTAGATCTAAATAATTAATTTTGAATTTGAATAGTATAGTAATCTGATTGGATAGATCCTCATAGCCATCCGATCATAAGAGAAATCAGGATTTCACAATCTTATTTAACCATTCGATGGGATCTCCTATAACATGTAGGGGTACTGCACGATCTTTTTCATGATGATGAACAATAATTTTTTTTTTAAAATTTTATTTTAAATCTAAAATAATATATATTAGATCTAAAATTAGAGTCTTAATCATTAGATAATTGATTATAAAAAATATTTTATAAAATTAAAAATTATTTTCAAACACTGAATGCGAACCCATGTCAGTCCAAAACTTAATTGAGAATTAAGCGATCTAGATTTGAGAATCAAAGATCTAAGAAATTAATTTTATAATTTATGGGTTAATGGGTTAGCTCAAGTCAAGTCTATTTAACTTGGTTAGACCTAGGGTTAGAAATCATTGATAATGGACCATGTTAGTAATTGATCAAATCTAATTAAAAGTTAATTCTGATTGGATCAATTTTTTCTCTTAATCAATTTCAGTAGTTGTAGTTGGTCAAGTCTATGTCTTTGATTAGATCAATATGGATTTGGATCGTAGCTACGTGGTCGAATCCAAGTCTATAAGTTGATTAAATTAAAAATGACTAACTAGTTGGTGTCTAAGGTAAGTATGGCAGCTTTGATCGATGGTCATTAATTGGGAGCTACTTGCATAGATTGAGTCTATGTCGAGTTAATGGTATATCCCTCCCATCGATCTCACTTACCTGGCCAATATGGTAAATCATGTTTTGGTTAGATCACTTAATGATTGGAGTTGATCCATGCTAACTAAAAAATCAATATGATTGATTTAGGTGCCCCTAGTTCAACTTGTCTTGAGTCCTCTTCATGACTTGGTGAAGTCAGTGGGAGGATTATGACTAGTTGGTTGGACCAGCTTTTGTCTAATCTTCTTTAATCTGACTTGGTGAAGTCAGTGGAAGGATTAAGATTAACTAGTCAAGTCTTTTCTCTTCTCTCAATTCTATTAATTAAATCTTTTAAAATTATTAGGTCTCTAAAAATAAAATAGTTATGGTGATAACCAGATCATAGCCTCCCATTAAGTTGGGTGATAATGAGTCCAATAGTTTAGATGATCATTGGAGGTATTACATGCCTGGTGCTCATCTAACTATCAGAATTATCATTCATAATATGTTGATTTAGTTGTCTTTCTGATAATAGTCAGGTTGGTCGAGCCACAGTCAGACCTGATCACTCGTTTGTTAAATGCACTAAATTCTTGTATATTAATGGTTGGACCTAATCAGAATTTTCAGTGAAGGTGCCATATGCCTGCTGAAGAGGTGTCTGGGGCAAAATTGAATATTAAAAATTATTTGATGAAATAATTGATTAAAAACTTATCCATGGGTACATAAGGGTTGGTCGAGCCATACTCGAGCCCATGTATAGTCCATATGGATTTTAGTACCCACTAAGAAATTAGTGTAATTTCTTGAATTAAAGGTAGAGGCTATCAATCAGAATAAAATAGTGAAAGAACCTTTAGACTAAAATTCATATCTTTAGGCTTAATCAATTCATATACTAATTGGATTCTAATTTTCTTTTTGTAATTATGACCACCACCTTATAACTCCAATCACTATTAGATAGTGATAAACTGATGGGATCAAATTTTGATAGCTGGTATCGAAAGCTTAAAATTATCCTGGAGCATGAATGAATCTTATATGTGTTGACAGTCCGGCACCCGGGGAGCCAGCTCTGAACACACATAGCACGATCAGAGACACTTATCAGAAGTGGCTCAATGATCGAACTATGGTTCGTTGTATTATGCTGGCGGTAATAAATGATGAGTTCAGCCATCATTTTGAGAATGCTCTACTACAGGATATATTGTAAATATTGAACAAGTCTTTTGGCACATTCGATAATGTTGAGAGGTATAAGATTAGTTGTGCCATCTTCAACACTCGAATAAGGAAAGGAGCTTCAGTCATTGATCATGTATTGTACATGATCGAGATGATTGAGTGCCTAAGCAAGCTCGACTTTTTCCTACATGAGCAGTTGAAGAAAGATGCTATTTTGAACTCTCTGCCCAAGTCCTACCTCCCTTTCCTTACTTATTTTCGAAAGACAAAGCCTACAGTCAACTACCATAGTTTGCTAGGGTTGCTGCAGAACTTTGAAAAGGATCACCAGCTCCACATGGAGTCGATGAATATTGTTGGAGGATCTTCTTCTGGATGTCAACCCTTTAAAAAAGAAAAGAAGAACAAAAAGAAAAAGAAAAGGGTGCAAAGTACTGGGGCACCCAAGCTCTGTCAGACCAAGAAATCCATGTCCGATCAAAGTCAGATAGAATGCTTCTACTGTAAGAAGTAGAGGCACCAGAAGAGGAATTGTCCTCAATACATTGCCTTTCTGGATCCGAACAGGCCAAAAAAGAAGTAAGTTGTTGCTGGACAAGATAATTATATGATAATACCTTATAATTTTTCAATTTGTGATTCTACTACCTGGGTTTAGATACTGAAAGCCCTTTTAATATTTGTAATTCATTGTAGGGTCTGTAGGTCAGTAGGAGATTTGAAGAAGGTGAAAGGTTCCTTAATGTTGGAGATAGAAGACCAGTTCTAGTTTTAGCATTAGGGACTATTAAGCTTATATTCAAGTCTAATGTAATTGTTCTAAGTGAATATTATTTTTATCCTTCTTTTTTATTGAATATTATTTCTGTAGGCCTTTTGGTCATGTACGATTATGAAATTTTAATAAAAAAAAATAATTTTAATATCATTATGAATGGTGTTAATGTGATGAATGGACAGCTAAACAATGGTATTTACATATTATCACAATCTGTTAATATAATGTACATATCCAGCAAATGCCTTAGAATTAGTGATGTCTCCGATATCTACCTTTGGCATTGTAGGTTAGGTCATGTTAATAAGAACAGAATAAATAAGTTGATACAAGAGAGAATCTTCGAAGTCGGTGATTGTGAATCACTCCCAATCTATGAGTCCTATCTTCTTGAAAAAATGATCAAGTCATCTTTTATTGAAAAAGATGAGCGAGCCAGTGAAGTTCTAGGTCTGGTACATACTAATATATGTGGACTAATGAACACTAGTGTTAAAGGTGGATATTATTATTTTATTATATTTACAGATAACCTATCGAGGTATGGGCATGTCTACTTAATGACACATATGTCAGAATCGTTTGAATTATTTTAACGATTCTGTAATGAAATAGAGAAATAAATTAAAAAAAGTATTAAAACTCTTCGATCCAATCGAAGAGGAGAATACCTCTCCAGTGAGTTTTTGACCTACCTAGAAGAGAAGGAGATTCTCTCATAATGGACTCCTCCTGAAACACCACAGCATAATAATATATCAAAAAAGAGGAATCGAATCCTGTTAGACATGGTTCGATTTATGATGGGCTTTGCAAGTCTGTCGATCTCTTTTTGGAGATATACACTCGAGTCAGCTTGTTATATTTTAAATAAAATTTTGAGTAAATCGATAAGTAAAATACCACATGAGATGTGGACAGGATGTAAGCCAACACTCTCTCACCTTAGGATTTGAGGATGTCTAGCTTATGTCAAACATTTGAAAACTGACAAGGTTGGACCTAGGTCTGACAAGTGTCTATTTATAGGATATCCAAAAGAGACCAAGAGATATTACTTCTACCTTGGTGACGAATAAAAGATGTTCATCAGCAATAGGATAATCTTTTTGGAAAAGAAGTTCCTTGGTGAAGGAACTAATGTCTCAAAGATTGAACTTGATGAAGTTCGATCGATAGAAGAACTAACATAATCTAGTAAACCTATAGAGTTGGACTTGATTAGATCAAATTTGAAATCTATTGTAGAAACATCTTTAAGGAGATCCGATAGAGTACTCACGTCAACCAGATAGATACTATAGTTTCTTAGTTCGGGATGGGGATCTAGTTGAACTCGATGAGAATAATGAGGATCCGATTACCTATATGGATACGATGTAGAGGTTTGACTTCGATAAGTGGCTAAAAGTCATAAAATCTGAAAAATGGAGTCCATGAAAGTCAACAATGTATGGACATTGGTTGACCCATCTGAAGGGATAAAACTCATAGGGTGTAAGTGGATCTTTAAAAGGAAGAGGGGTGCAGATGGGAAGGTAGAGACCTATAAAGTCCGTCTGGCTGTCAAGGGTTACCGTCAACATTATGGTATTGACTATGATGAGATATTTTCTCCTGTGGTAATACTTAAGTCCATTCATATCATGTTTGTGATAGCAGTACATTTGGACTATGAAATCTGATAAATAGATGTGAAAACAGCTTTCATAAATGGAGAGCTAGAAGAAGAGGTGTATATGATACAACCTGAAGATTTCATATCTATAGATGAGTCTAAGGTGTGCAAACTTTAGAGGTCCATTTATGAACTTAAGCAGGTATCTCAAAGTTGGAACATGCATTTTGATAAAGTGATCAGAATGTATGGCTTCATGAAGAATAGAGAGAAACCTTGCATATACAAGTGGGTTAATAACTCTGTGATAGTATTGCTTATTTTGTATGTCGATGACATTCTCTTAATCAAAAATGACATCCCTGCATTACAGAGAATAAAAATTTGGTTGTCATCATAGTTCTCTATGAAGGACTTGGGAGAAGTATTATTCATCCTTGGGATGAAGATCTATAGAGATAGATCTAAAAGGTTGCTTGGATTATCCCAATCGACGTACATTGATACTGTGCTAAAAAAGTTCAGCATGGAGAATTTCAAAAAAGACTATCTTTCGATAGGCCAAGAAATTTCTCTCTTGAAGAGTGATTATCCGACAACTCAAGAAAGAGAGCATATGAGTAAAATTTCATATGCTTCAATAGTAGGATCTATTATGTACGTCATGATATATATGCGACCGGACATGGCATACTCACTAGGAGTAGTGAGCAAATACCATTTCGATCCAGGTGAGAATTACTGGAAGGTCATAAAGACCATCCTTAAGAATTTGAGAAATACTAAGGATCAGTGGCTTATCTATAGAGAATCCGACTTAAAACTTATGGGGTTTACAGACTTCAATTTTTAGTTGGATCTTGACGACAGCAAGAGTGTGTTAAAATACATTTATACCCTAAATGATGGAGCAATCTGTTGAAAAAATTTCAAGCAGTACACTATGGCCAACTCTACTTGCGAGGTAGAATATATCGCGGCATCTAATGCTACAAAAAAAGCTGTGTGGTTACGAAAGTTCATCAATGAGCTCGAAGTGGCACTCTCTGTTGATGGCTCCATCTTATTGTACTATGATAGTATTAGCACCATTGCTCAAACAAAAGAATTGAAGTCATATCAGTGGACCAAGTACATTCTGTGCCGCTACCACTTGGTCTAGGAGATCATGGATTGAGGTATCATCGAGCTTTAGAAGATCGAGCAAAAGAAGAATCTGACTGATCCATTTACTAAAGCCCTCGGTGTCAAGGAGTTTGAAGACTACAAATCAAAGATGGGTATATGATACTGTACCGATTGGCTTTAGTCTAAGTGGGAGTTATTAAAAATTATGTCCCAAAGCCAATCGTCAGTCTGTTGACAGTTGAGCTTATTATTATAATTGTATATGAATTATTGAATTAATAAATATTATTTAATTTTTTCATCACTGTGTACATCTTATTTTGAACTCTTGTTATGTGATGAAGTTCTTAGGACTATTTGATTCGATATAGGAGGATATATCGTTTAGTTCTTAAACCTTAAGTTCACAACCAAATGATATACTATTATTAGGATGATATAACCAAATGATGTATCAATGTGTTTCAATTCAGTAAAATCTTGGTCGGGGTAATCCATATGATGGATTTTAAAAATTGAAATACAATGTGGATGACTATACCAGGGTTGATAGTTAAATTCTAGGTCACCTTGAGTATTTGGATCAAAGAGATGAATTATACGGTAACCATATATCAATAGGTTCTTGAATGATGTTTGGCAATCTTTCGACCTATCAGGATGTCGGATATCATTACTAGATGGTCACTTTGATTGGCATAGAAAGATTATTTTTATACTACTGACTTAGGTTCGAACCTATGGGGTTACACTCAAAAAAAGTTTTGACTAATTATATGGCCGATCAACGATTAAGAATCATTCTAGGATAAAACAATCAATTCGATTGATGATTAACTCTATACAAAAGTTGTAATAAATCAATTCGCTAATTGTTGATGAATTGTAGGAGGATTGATTAGTAATTAGATTACTAATTAACTCAATTTGATTAAGCATTGAGTTTTGGATCAAATCTAATTAAATTAGATTCAATTTGCTTTGACCCGATTAGGTTATGAGATGACCTAATCACTAAGGCTGTTTGATTTCTGATATGATCAGAACTTGAGCTCGATTAATTTTTAATTTGATTAAAATTTAATTAAAATTATTTACTCTCTTATTAGATTAGGTTTAGTGGTTCAATTAGGTTTAACCTAATTTGGTTGGGTTAAGATTTTAATTGGATGAGAAAATAATTCGTATTCGAATCCCTTGCACCTCCTTTCTCTACGTCCTCTTATTCTTCACGTGAAAAATATTTTTATATAATTTTTCTCATACTCAGAAGCTTTTTCTATGTCCTCATCTGATTCTTTTTGAATTAAAAATTGGTTGATTTAAATTTGAGTTCAAATAGATTTGAATTTGAATGAAAACCTGGAGTCCAAATTGAGTTGGACTCTTCTCTTCACGCCACCACCTTTCTCCATGCATAAAATATTTTTGCATGAGATTTTTTGCACCATTATAATGTTGGTCAATCTCTCTCTGAGTTTATAAGATAAAGATAAAGTTTGGTTCAAAATTTAATTCAAATTTGATTTGAATTGATGATAAGAATCAACCAATGTTTGAATTTGAACTGAAACTACCTCTTTCTTATCCTTATCTTCCATGGGATGCCAACCTTAAAAGGAGATCAGTTTTGTACAAGATTAAGAATGATTTTTGGAGTGAGAAACCTTAGAGTAGGGACATGAAAAGTTGAGAGTGTGCTAGGCTTTCGTGCGTGAGAAACAGAGGAAGTGTTCTTCCTCTCGGGCGTGAGCTGTGGGTTCTAGGGTTTCAACTCTAGGTTTTGTGAAAAGAATATACAAGAGTGAGTCTTATCCAATCTTTCACACCACCACCTTCTCATAAAGCTTCATCTTCTAATCTAAAAGAGTCTGGAAGATTCAAAGAAAGAAGCTTGGATCAGCCATCCAGAGCCTTCGATGCGAGCTAGCACTCCCGCAAAGGAAGATCCGATCAGGGCTTTGAGTGGATGATCTATAGAGGCTGGATGACCTGTGTAGCTGCTCGACATCAATGAGAGCTTTGTACCATACCTATCAGTAGTGAAGATCATCGATCCATGAAAAGGTGATGAGTTCTAAACTCAACCAATATGATCTAAAGGTTAGATCAGATTCATGGCATCAATGTGATCGATACATTTTTTTATTTTATATCATATTTTATATATAAATTTTTTATATCATAGATCCTTAATGGTAGTTTAAATTTGATCTAAGATATGTTTAGAAGATTAAAGTATTTAATATTTTATTATTTTCCTATAAAATTTTAAAAGTACATACTTTGACCTATCCATTTTTTCTTCACATTCAACTCTCCATTCTATCTGAGGGTACTCCTAAAAGCTTCTTCAACCTTGAATAAAGTGTATTTAAAGTTTTATTATGCTTATTAAGGAGCTATTTTTTCTTAACATTGTAATATATTTTTCTCTTATTGTTTTTGGGTAAAAATTTTGGGGGGTTCCAAAACTTGAGAAAGATTTATCCAAACCTTAAATCAGAGTGTATTGGGTTGGCTTATACCTGAAAAATAAGTATCTAGCTTTGGAAAGCTAAGATCGATGGAATTCGATGTTGTAATCATTGTATATGATTAATGCATTAAAATTTTCATGTAGGAGCTCGAGGAGTAGATGTAGGTGCAAGGTTAGCACCGAACCACTATAAACTCTCCTTGTTTGTGGTGTCTTGATTACTCTTTTTACTTTATTATGTTGATATCTTGCTTATTTCAATACCTCATATTGTTCACTTTTCCACTGCACATTACATATCACATTCTAGACATAATTTTTTGTGGTTCACTTTTCACTTAATTTTTATAATTCAATTCACTTACCCTCTTAGGATGCATAGCTGGGCAACGGAGACAAGGGATTGGCTCCCTAGATATGTATTAGCCTAGGTTAGTGCAATCTGAATAAATATTATCTCTACCACCGCGACCATGGCCACAACATAGAAGACTGCATCCAATTTCAGGATGAGATCGATGAGCTTATTTGGCATGGGCATCTAGATCGGTTCATCAGACATCGGTGAGAACAATAGGAAGAACAACAAAGGTCACCTCGACCACTAAAGCAATAGCTGAGAGAGCCCTCCAGAGATCAATTCGTAGTTGGAATAACAAACACCATAACTAGGGGGCATCATGGTGGTGGGATAATGGAATCCATCGAACCAACTAAGAGATGTAGAACTGAAGAGCCAATTATTTTTCCCAAAGAAGATGCACAGGGAGTTCATTTTCCACACAATGATGCGGTCGTTGTATCTTTAAATATAGCAAATTATGATGTATGTCATTATTAGTTGATAATGGAAGTTTGACCGACGTATTATTTTATGATGTTTTCTCTAAAATGGGTATATCCTTAGAGCAATTAGGGAAATTCGATTCCCCCCTTATGGGATTTACTGGGGATGTTGCTCTTGTTGAAAGAGTCATTACCTTAACGGTAGTCGTCGGTTGAGCCTCTAGATAATCCACAGGTCAGGATGTTTTTCTTATAGTCTGGGCACCATCAGCTTATATACCATTCTCGAGCAACTAAGACTGGATGCACTTTGAGCCATAGTGTCTACATATTGCTTAAAGGTGAAATTCCCAACTGAGTACGCGTCAGAGAGATCTGGGGAGATCAAGCCTTGGCATGATAGTGCTACACCCTTGCACTTTAGAGAACAAAACCTCATGATGCATGCACTATTGATGGACTGGACACCCATGATGAATTAGTTGAAGACCATGGAGAACCGATGGGAGACCTTGAGACAATCCTATTAAACAATGGGAATAAGGAACACACAGTTGGGATCAGGTCCAACCTGGAATAGGTAACCAAAGATCATCTCACTTCCTTTTGTAGGAAAATGCCAATGTCTTTGCTTGGACACTAGTTGATATACCAGGCATTGACCCCATAGTGATGTGTTGGGTTTCGATCATGCAGTGAAAATTAAATTTTAAAAATTTTAAAACAAACATATCAATAGTTTTAACAATTAAAACTATCAAATCGATACCCAAACCCTAGAATCACCTTGTAGATGTCGAATAAAATAAAAAAACAAGCATGCAAAGAGATAGAAGTTTATACTTTCTCCAACAAGTAGTTTGGTAAGTAGGTGATCTCCATGAGACTCCAAAGTAGAAGCCCTCCAATGTTGATCCACATGAATGTTGGCTAAGGTCCTTCCTAACCAGTGCGGTGCCACAGCCTTTTCTTCACATGAATACTGTTGGTTTTGAACTCGAAGTACGATCACACCAACATCCAGTCACCTTTGATTTTGCCACCATAATCATGCTAAAAGAACACTCTTTAGAAGTCTCACAACCTAGGATTTGATTTTGGGCTCCAACACATAGAAAAATCAAACTGTAGGATAAACTAGCAACACTTGCTAATTTTTTCACCACCCTTCTTACAACTTTTCCTCTCAATTTTTTCTCTCTCCTCTTCTCAAATTTTTTTTAGAATTTTTTTCCTCTATTACATGCTAATTAGCTTTGATTTTCACCCAAAATCCAGCCCTTAGTCTATGTAAGATGCCCTATATAAATAGGCTAAGGGGGGACGTGAGGAAGGACCAAGGGGTGCCAACTCGTGGCGCTCCATGTCTTCATGCAGAGAAATTAATCTCTATGACTTTATTTGGTGTAGAAGTGCCTTCACACAGAAGGACTCCTCTTCTTCTATGCCCCATAAATTTCTCATATTAATTTGGTATGTAATAAATAAGAATCTGGATAGAAATGAAGAGATGGATAAGAGCCTTCATGAAGGACTCTTCACTTCTCAATGCAATTAAGAGGGGGGCAGCAATTATTTTTGGGTGTGAGATCTGGTGGGCATAGAGAACTCCTTCCACACTTGAAACACTTCCAAGCTGGATAAGAACCAAATAAAATTAGACCCAATCCTATTAGGTCAAAGGCAATTGGTCTAGTTTAGCTCAAATACTTTGAACTGAACCTATTTAGGAACTTGGATTAATACAATATGCTAGCATATCAAATTAATCCTTAAGATTTATATTAAATCTTAATTAAATCAGATCAAGATCAAATCTCAAAGTATGTGATCTATTGGGTTTCAAATCTAGTCGGTAGTGGACACAAACTCGACGTAATCTTAATCTGATCTAATTAGGTCAGCTCAAGAGTCTCAATCAACTAGAACTCTTCCTAATTAATACTTGAATTAAAATCTTTTAATTCTGATGAGTCTACAAGTCAAGATTGACATCTAACAATATGTCATGGCTATCCAAAAGATTTAAAATTTTAGTAAAAAATTATCAAAATAAATTTCAGTGGTAAGTTACCGTGTAATTCAATCTTTCAATCAAACAACATCCCAGATGAGTTGTTGGCATGAAATTATGTCAAACCCAATTGCTTTTCTTTATGTGTCTCGATCAGAAGGTGATGATGATTCAGTTGATGATATATTAATTTTTTTTTTCTAATTATCATCATATTTTGGCCAAAAACTTTCAGAATCATTAACCTATGAGATCATATAGGATGTTTGCTCCCCTTATTAGGAGTGACTGATCTCTTATTTATCACTCACAACCTCCATACATACTTCACCACATCCTGAACATCCCATACAAGGATCAGAGAATCAAGTTAGGAAGTGAACTAAAATATAGATTCATGTACACAAGGTACCATGACGGTCTCACGTCAAAGGGTCACTTACACAACTCCCATTAGAGAATCATCAACTGACATATAAATAAGACTTCATCAGATATTCTCTCATAGATCTATTCAGTGAACTTATTCTCTAATGAACACCCACATCCTTGTATTAGTGTCACCACATATATGGTTGTGAGATCTGCCACCCTCATCACTGAGCATACATAGGACATGCCAGTCTTACCAGTATTATTGATCCTCGACTTAATGAACTAATGACTGAAAATATTTTAGGTCATGACTATCAAAGATATAGGTCTCACTGACGTGATCTCATCACGATCCTAAAACCATTATCCAGATCTATGGGATTCATTATAATCTTAATAATAATAAGATGCAGCATATAATGAATCAAAATTCTTATTTTATTAAATAACAATGTCAATTACATGAGTTTGAAAGATAAAATTATAGAAAATATCTTATTGTTTTCCATATGCGATTGGCTTGTAGGGTATTATTCTTTCAATCTCTCACTTGCACTAAAGCAAATCGCCTTTATACTTGATGTCCATGCAATCAAAGTGGCGATCGAACTGCTGCAATAATAAGACCTTAGTGAACGAATCTGCTATATTATTCTTGATATCAACTCACTCTACGATCACATCGCATCTTTTGACTATCTCCTGAATGAAGTGGAACCATCTTAGGATGTGCTTGAATTTATTATGAGACCTCAGTTCTCTAGCTTGAGCAACTGTCCCAGTATTGTCACAATAAAGGGGCACTGGTTGTTCAATCCCTGAAATCATATTCAATTTTGAGATAAATTTCTTCATCCAAATGGTCTCCTTAGCAGCCTCACTAGCAGTAATATTCTCAATCTCAGTGACTGAGTCAGCAATAGTTTGCTGTTTGAAACTCTTACGACTTATTGCTCCATTATACAAGGCGAACACATACCCAGATATAGATTTGCTATCATCTGGATCAGATTGAAAACTAAAATCAGTATAATATTTTAATTTTAAATCAGATCCACCATATATGAAAAAAATATCTCTAGTTCTTCTCAAGTACTTGAGTATATTTTTCACAGCTTTCCAATGATCCTTCTCAGGATCAGTCTAAAATCTGCTTACAATGCTCAAGGCATAAGCCACATCAAGTCGGTACATAGCATAGCATACATTATTGATCCTACAGTCGAAGCATAAAGAATAGAACTCATTCTATTTCTCTCTTCAGATGTCTTAGGAAACATCTTCTTAAAGAGTTGTATGCCATGACCCATGAGCAAGTAACCTCTTTTACTTCTTTTCATGTTGAACTTCTTCAACACAAGGTCTATGTACCTAGACTGGGACAAGCCAAGCATCTTTTTTGATCATCCCTATAGATCTTTATATCAAGTATATAAGATGCTTCACCCAAGTCTTTCATGAAAAACTTTTATGATAGCCATGTTTTGATCGATTGCAATATTAGAATATCATTTTCAATGAGCAGTATGTCATAAACATACAAGACTAAGAAGATAATAACACTCCCACTAATCTTTTTGTACACACAAGATTCATCTATATTTTTAATAAAGTCAAATGATTTGACTGTCTTATTAAAATGGATTTCCAGCTCCTTGATGTTTATTTTAATCCATAAATAGATCTATTCAGCTTGCATACCTGATTTGCTCTCTCACTAGAGATAAATCTCTCTGGCTGAGTCATATAGATTTTTTTTTCAAGATTTCTATTGAGGAAGGTAGTCTTGACATCCATCTACCAGATCTCATAGTCATAGTATGCAGCAATAGCAAGCATAATCTGAATAGACTTGAGCATGGCTACCAGTAAAAAGGTTTCTTCATAATCAATATCTTATTTTTTATTAGAAACTTTTTACCACCAGCCTGGTCTTATAGGTCTCTACCTGGCCATCTGCTCCAATCTTCCTCTTGAAGACCTATTTGCAGTCTATTGGGGTCACACCCTCAGGCGCATCAATCAAAGTCTAAACTTGGTTGGTATACATGGAGTCCATTTCAGATTTTATGGCATTAAGCCATTTGTCGGAGTCATTACTCATGACAGCTTCCAAATAGGTCGTGGGATCATCATTCTCAATGATGTGGGATGTGTTGTCATTCTCAATGATAAATCCATACTTGAGTGGTACATTATGCATTCTACTTGACCTTCAGAGAGGAGGCGTATGTAGTAGCTGTACCTCAACAACAGACACATTTGGTTGAGAATCAGCTTGTGAATTCTGGATAGGTTATAGATTTTGAACTTCCTCAAGTTCAACAAACCTCCCATTATCCCCTTCTTGGATAAACTCTTTCTCCAAGAAAATGGCATGCCTACCAACAAACACCTTTTGTTGAGTAGGATGGTAGAAGTAGTATCTTATACTCTCCTTGGGATAATCCACAAACCTGTATTTTTCTGATCTAGCACTAAGCTTACGTCCATCAATATTTTTCACATAAGGAAGACAATCCTAAATCTTAAGATGTTTAAGACTGGGACTCTTCTCTTTTCATATCTCATATGAAGTGCTAAGGACAGATTTGGATAGCACTTTGTTCCAAACATACACTGCGGCCTCGAGAGCATATCCCTAAAAGGAGATTGAAAGATCTATGAAACACATCATGGACCGCACCATATCTAATAAGGTGCGATTCTTCTTTTTCATAATATCATTTAATTGTAGAGGGTAAGGAGGTATCCATTGAGAGAGTATTCTATTTTATTTTAAATGATTGAGAAATTCACTAGTCAAGTATTCTTCTCCTCGATCAGATCGAAGAGCTTTAATACTTTTACTAGTTTGTTTCTCAATTATTCTTTGATACTCTTTAAATTTGTCAAAAGTTTTAGATTTGTATTTCATTAAATACATATATCCAAACCTAGATATATCATCAGTAAATGTGATAAAGTAAGAGTATCTATTCTGGTTTGAGTCGATATTAGACCACAAACATAAATATATACAAGGTCCAAAATGTCACTCGCTCTTTCTCCATGTCCAGTAAATGGAGTCTTGATCATTTTACCCATGAGACAAGATTCACAAATTTCATATGATTCAAAATCGTAAGGATCAAAGAATTTATCTTTGTATAACTTATTAATTCTTGACTCATTTATATAATCAAGTCGGCAGTGCCAGAGGTACGTGACATTCACATCCTCTCTCTTTCTTTTCTTCATATTATCAACATGAAGTACATTATCATTAAGTGATAGAAATAGAAGATCATTATCAATATAAATATATTCATAAAATTTGTTAGAAAAATAGATAGAACAACCATTATTTTTTACTTTTATTTCAAAATCTTATTCTAATAACAAGGGTACATAAATAATATTTCTAACAACATTAAGAATATAATAACAGGTCTTCAATTTCAAAACTTTGTCCGAAGACAACTTCAAAATCTTGGTTCCTACGGCTTCGGTTTGAATAGACTCTCCACTAGCACCGAATAGTTTGAAGTCATCTTTATTTAGATTTTTTATTTCCTACAGACCTTGCAACGATTTGCAAAGATGTGAGCCACAGGTAGTATCCAATACCCAAGAATCTGAAATTGAAGTACTTAACGATAAGTTAGTTTGTATCATATACAAACTGCTGGGTATAAGATACCCACAGCCAAAGTTCACAGTGGGATTGACCCTTGCAGGCTCCGTCCCCAACTTCAACCACAGGAAGACTCCGTCACCAACTTCAACCGCCCGGACTCCTACGGGAGCCGGGCTCCATCACCAACTTCGACCGTAAGGAAGCTCTGCCCGGACTCCTACGGGAGTCGGGCTCCGTCGCCAACTTCAACTGCTGGTAAGCTCCGTTCGGACTCTTATGGGAGTCGGACTCCGCACCTGACTTTAATTGCAGGAGGACTCCGCCCGGACTCCTACAGGAGCCGGGCTCCGTCACCAACTTCAACCGCTGGCAAGCTCTGCCCGGACTCCTACGGGGGCTGGGCTCTGTCACCAACTTCAACCACTGGCAAGCTCCGCCCGGACTCCTACGGGAGCCGAGCTCCATCACCAACTTCAACCGCTGGCAAGCTCCGCCCGGACTCCTACGGGAGCCGGGTTCCGTCACCAACTTCAACTGCTGGTAAGCTCCGTCCGGACTCCTACGGGAGCCGGACTTCGCACCTGACTTTAATTGCAGGAGGACTCTGCTCGGACTCCTACGGGAGCCGAGCTCCATCCATGACATCAACCGCAAGGAGGACTCCGCCCGGATTCCTACGGGAGCCGGGCTCCGTCCATGACTTCCACCGCAAGGAGGACTTCGCCCGGACTCCTACGGGAGCCGGGCTCCGTCGCCAACTTCAACTACTGGTAAGCTCCGTCCGAACTCCTACGGGAGCCGGACTCCGCACCTGACTTTAATTGCAGGAGGATTCCGCCCGGACTCCTACGGGAGTCGGGCTCCGTCACCAACTTCAACCACTGGCAAGCTCCGCCCGAACTCCTACGGGAGTCAGGCTCCATCACCAACTTCAACCGCTGGCAAGCTTCGCCCGAACTCCTACGGGAGCCGGGCTCCGTCACCAACTTCAACTACTGGTAAGCTCCGTCCGAACTCCTACGGGAGCCGGACTTCGCACCTGACTTTAATTGCAGGAGGACTCCGCCCAGACTCCTACGGGAGCCGAGCTTCGTCCACGACTTCCACCGCAAGGAGGACTCCGCCCGGACTCCTACGAGAGCCAGGCTCCGTCGCCAACTTCAACTGCTGGTAAGCTCCGTCCGGACTCCTACGGGAGCCAGACTCCGCACCTGACTTTAATTGCAGGAGGACTCCGCCCGGACTCCTACGGGAGCCGGGCTCCGTCACCAACTTCAACCGCTGGCAAGCTCCGCCCGGACTCCTACGGGAGCCGGGCTCCATCACCAACTTCAACCACTGGCAAGCTCCACCCAGACTCCTACGGGAGCCGGGCTCCGTCACCAACTTCAACTGCTGGTAAGCTCCGTCCGGACTCCTATGGGAGCCGGACTTCGCACCTGACTTTAATTGCAGGAGGACTCCGCCCAGACTCCTACGGGAGCCGAGCTCCGTCCACGACATCAATCGCAAGGAGGACTCCGCCCGGATTCTTATGGGAGCCGGGCTTCGTCCATGACTTCCACCGCAAGGAGGACTCCGCCCGGACTCCTACGGGAGCCGGGCTCCATTGCCAACTTCAACTTCTGGTAAGCTCCGTCCGGACTCCTACGTGAGCCGGACTCCACACCTGACTTTAATTGTAGGAGGATTCCGCCCAGACTCCTACAGGAGCCGGGCTCCGTCACCAACTTCAACTGCTGGCAAGCTCTGCCCGGACTCCTACAGGAGCCAGGCTCCATCACCAACTTCAACCACTAGCAAGCTCCGCCCGGACTCCTACGGGAGCCGGGCTCCGTCACCAACTTCAACCGCTGGCAAGCTCTGCCCGGACTCCTATGGGAGCCGGTCTCCGTCACCAACTTCAACTGCTGGTAAGCTCCGTCCGGACTCCTACGGGAGTCCGACTTTGCTCCTGACTTTAATTACAGGAGGACTCCACCCGGACTCCTACGGGAGCCGAGCTCCATCCATGACATCAACCGCAAGGAGGACTCCACCCGGATTCCTATGGGAGCCGGGCTCCGTCCACGACTTCCACCGCAAGGAGGACTCCGCCCGGACTCCTACGGGAGTCGGGCTCCGTCGCCAACTTCAACTGCTGGTAAGCTCCGTCCGGACTCCTACGGGAGCCGGACTCCGCACCTGACTTTAATTGCAGGAGGATTCCGCTCAGACTCCTACGGGAGCCGGGCTCCGTCACCAACTTCAACCGCTGGCAAGCTCCGCTCGGACTCCTACGGGAGCCGAGCTCCGTCACCAACTTCAACCACTGGCAAGCTCCGCTCGGACTCCTACGGGAGCTGGGCTCCGTCACCAACTTCAACCGCTGGCAAGCTCCGCCCGAACTCCTACGGGAGCCGGGCTCCGTCACCAACTTCAACTGCTGGTAAGCTCCTTCCGGACTCCTACGGGAGCCAGACTTCGCACCTGACTTTAATTGCAGGAGGACTCTGCCCGGACTCCTATGGGAGCCGGGCTCCATCCATGACTTCAACCACAAGGAGGATTCCGCTCGGACTCCTACGGGAGTCGGGCTCCGTCCATGACTTCAATCGCAAGGAGGACTCCGCCCGCACTCCTACGGGAGTCGGACTCCATCCACGACTTCAACCGCAAGGAGGACTCCGCCCGGATTCCTACGGGAGCCGGGCTCCGCCCATGATTTCAACCGTAAGGGGGACTCCGCCCGGACTCCCACGGGAGCCGGGCTCCGTCACCAACTTCAACTGCTGGTAAGCTCCGCCCGGACTCCTACGGGAGCCGGGCTCTGCCCTCGGCCGTGACTAAAGGAAGACTCCATCCGAACTCCTGCGAAAGCTAAATTCCGAGCTCCTCTTGGATAGATGGCTAACTACCTCTCTCTGCCAAACACTCCAGCCGGACTTCAGCCGGCGGACCTCCAACCTCGGGCACGTTGCAGTAATGGCCGTGATTCTGCTCCATTCCCTGCGGCAGATTCCACGCGGCTCCATCACCCCACGACCCTGCTCCACCTCCTGCGATGGATTCCACGCGGCTCCATCACTCCCTGGCAGGCCGTAATAATGGCCATGGCCCTGCTCCACTCCCTATGACAGATACCGCGTGATTCTTCTATCCTTTGGCACGTCGCGACAACGGACGCCACTCCGCTTCTCGTGGCAGACTCCACGTGGCACACCCCGGTAATAGCCACGGGTCCACCCCACTACTCTCCGCAACAAACTTTTTCTGACTCTGGGCGGCCCACTGCCAAACGATTACAGGCGTCACTATCAATTTGTTGCCCCCTCCACCTATAAAAGGAGAACCCCAGATACGTTATTCTGTAAGCTCTTGTTCTTACCTAGAAATTCTGCTAAAATTTTCGTTCGAGCACTCCATTCTTGTTGAGGTAGAGAACTGACTTGAGCATCGGAGGGTCTTGCCGGAGCAACCACACCTCCGGTTTAGACTTCTTTTGCAGGTCCCGACGGCGACCGTGACTCCCTCGACTCCAGCTTCTCCGATGCAAGCGGATTTTTGCACCAACAGAATTGGCGCTAGAGGAAGGGGCTTGAGTCTTCGCAGTATCCTTGTTCTTAAAGGAGAGCTCAACGGGACCGCCCTCGGGCATTTCTCTCGACGTTCCCTCCTCTTTTCTCCACTTGGTCCTTGCTCGATGCCTCCCCGGAAGGCATCCATGCGACGATCCACGGCCTCCGCGGCCAGATCTCAGGCTCCGACCTCACCTCCTGTTTCCCAACCTCCTCCTCCTCCTCCGACGACGACGGTCAGCACGGAGCAGTTTGATCTGCTAGCGCAGCAGGTCAGAGGCCTCACTGAAGCTGTGCAGGCTATGCAGCAGCAGTAGCAGCCGCAGGCATCAGCGCGCCTGGAAGGGGTGTCGTCGGAACACCAGAATCCGACGGTGGGGTGGGCCACTTGGGCCAGCCGTCCTGTCTTTCTTGGGAAAATGAACCCAAGGGTGGAAAGCCCTCAATCGGATCACGACTCTACCCCTGGAAGATCCCTGCCCCCATTCTGCCAGAGGACCCTCGAGACTCGAAGTCGAGAGGATTTTCTAGGCCGGAGACTCCAAGAGATGAACCGGTGGATTGAAGAACTCCATTATGCTCCCCCCGCTTATGGTGAAGATATTTGCACTGACCCTCCCTTTTCTCAAATGATCATGCAGGAACCGATCCCGCCAAACTTCAAACTCCCCCAGATCGAAAGCTACGACGGGACTTCGGACCCGGTTGATCATCTGGAAGCCTTCCGGACGATGATGCTGCTGCATGGCGCTCCCGACGCCATTCTATGCTGAGCCTTCCCATCCACCTTGAAGGGAGCGATGAGAAACTGGTACTCGACTCTGAAGTCGGGTACCATCTTTTCCTTCGATCAGATGAGCCACCAATTTGTGGCCCATTTTGTCAGCAGCCGGCACCCCCGGAAGGGTTCAGAGTCCCTCATCAATATCAAGCAGAGGAAAGGGGAGTCCATTCGGGCCTACAACAACCATTTCAACGTCGCGGCACTGGAGGTCCGAAACTTGGACCAGTCCATCGCGATGGCCGCTCTGAAGGGTGGCCTTCAGAAGAATGACCTTTTGTTCTCCCAGGAGAAGAAGTACCCCAGGGATTTTGCTGATTTGTTGGCTCGGGCTGAAGGGTACGTACGAGCGGAAGAAGCCTTCAAGATGAAGGATGAGGAGACCGCGAGGGAGCGGCAAGCGGGAGACTCGAGTAGGCCCGCAATCGAAAAAAGGTCGAGAGAAGCTCGGCCGCATTCTCGATCCCCTCCTGGGCACAAGCGCACCCATACTCCACCTCGGGTATGCAGGCAGAGGAGCTGGATCGTGGGGTTCGGCGGGGTTCTCCATCGGGAAGGTTCCGCAGCTACGCCCCCCTCAATGCTTCGAAGACCCAGGTACTGATGGAGGTCAGGGAGCAGCTCCCTAGGCCAGAGAGGATGCGCACACATCCCGAGAAGCACAACCCCAACAAGTTCTATCTTTACCACCGCGACCATGGCCACGACATGAAGGAATGCATCCAGCTTTGAGACGAGATCGAGGAGCTCATCCGGCGAGGTCGACTCGACAGGTTCATCCAACGTCGGCCTGAGGGTAGAGAAGATCGGCCAAGGGCCCTGCCGCAATCTGAACTGCCAAGGAGGGAGGAGCAGCCCGGAGATCGGCTTCCAATCGGGACCATCGACTCCATCGCCGGAGGGCCTCAAGGAGGAGCAGACCTTCGACAACCATGGAACTCGAGAAACCTGTAAATGTATCGCTTACGATTTCACCTTGAATCTAAATTCTTTTCGACTTGGCATGCTCCTCCCATTTGGCATGGATTTGTCACGACTGGGTATAACCCCTTCAAATAATTAAAACAAAGTTATGTTAGGGATGGGAGGAGAACCTCATCCTAACATAACTAAAATGAAAGTTCGATTATCTTGAGATCGGATTGGGGGAGAGGCCTTACAACGCCCTAATGTGCCCCCACAGCCATGTCAGGAACAGGAGGAGAACCTCGTCCTGACATGAGCAAAGTCAAAGGCCCGATTCTTTTAGATCGGATGGGGGGAGAGGCCTTACAACGCCCTAATGTGCCCCCACAGCCATGTCAGGAACAGGAGGAGAATCTCGTCCTGACATGAGCAAAGTCAAAGGCCCGGTTCTTTTAGACCGGATGGGGAGAGAGGCCTTACAATGTCCTAATGTGCCCCCACAGCCATGTCAGAAACAGGAGGAGAACCTCGCCCTGACATGAGCAAAGTCAAAAGCCCGGTTCTTTTAGACTGGATGGGGGGAGAGGCCTTACAATACCCTAATGCGCCCCCACAGCCATATCAGGAACAGGAGGAGAACCTCATCCTGACATAAGCAAAGTCAAAGGCCCGATTCTTTTAGATCGGATGGGGGGAGAGGCCTTACAACACCCTAATGTGCCCCCACAGTCATGTCAGGAACAGGAGGAGAACCTCATCATGACATGAGCAAAGTCAAAGGCCCGATTCTTTTAGACCAGATGGGGGGAGAGGCCTTACAACGCCCTAATGTGCCCCCACAGCCATGTCAGGAACAGGAGAAGAACCTCATCCTGACATGAGCAAAGTCAGAGGCTTGGTTCTTTTAGACCGGATGGAGGGAGAGACCCTTGCAATGGCCCTTATGTACCCCTGCGGCCCCGTTGGGAATAGGAGGAGAACCTCATCTTGACGGTGATGAAACCCGACCGCCCAACAAGATCGGATGAAGGGGAAAGACCCCTCAGCGGCACCTTCACACTCCTACGCAACCCCGCAAAAAGCGAGGAGAGGGCCCTCACTCAAAAAAGAGGAGAGAAATTAAAGAGGAAGAACGACGAGCTACGTCGGAAACAGATGAAGGACAAACCACACCAAAGACCTAAGAAACCTCATCTCAACAAAGACAGGAAGTTCTTACCAAACACCCCCGACCTCTAAGAAGGCTCTCGACACAGGTCAAGAAGACAGCGACGTCTCCAAAGTAATGCGGAGTTCGGACCATCAAGCTCGAGCCCGCGGCCATGAACGATGAGGAAAGCAAACCAGCGTATCGACGACTGGGCGCCTCCCAACAACATCAATGTCGGACAAGTCGAATGGCGAGAGAAGTTCGGTGGATGACAATTTAATACAATATACAGATGAGGTAACACAAAACCTCCTTTTCATTCCATTTGTGAAATGTACCCTACAAAGCCCAGAAGGCCAAAGGAAGAAAAGCAAAACGACAAAAGCGGGACAAAACAACAAAAGGAAAAGTGTATACATGAAAAGACAGAAGGACAAAAAGAGCCCTAAGGAGGCTCTACTCCTTCCGACCTAGAATTATCTGCTCCACCCCTCATCCAGGACTGCCTTAGATTCTCAATTTCTTCTTCTAGCTCTCTCCTTTTCAGTAGCACGTCCTGGAGCGCCCTACGAAGTCGTTGGCTCTCGGTCTCTGCCTCTCGATGCCTCTTTCTCAGGACCTCAGATTTTGCCTCCGCATCCGTGATGGCCTGCTGCTCGTATGCCAGCTGGATCTTCAATTGCTGCAGCTCAACCATCCTTTCCCCAAGGGCGACAGAAAGCCCTTCGACGGTTCCTCTCAGGGACTGGAGTTCATTAGAATCTCGGGCAGAAGTCAGCTGGGCCCCGTCAGCCAGCTGCCTCTGAAGACGGGCGACTTCATCGGTCGCCACCCTGAGTCTCCCTTTACATTCCTCTACCTACCTGCGCCAATCAGCCCGATGCACGTCGTAGCTCACCTCGACGTCCTGAAGCTGCTGCTGAAGGTCGGAGACCTTCTTCGACCACTCCCGGTCACCATCGGCTCGAGCCAAGAGCCGGGACGAACTTCCTCCTAGCTGGCTGATCTTCTCCATCGCAGCCGACAGTTTCACCCTAAGGGTGCTGATCTTGGCAGCTTGAGCTCAAATTCGATCGCTGGCGCTCTTTTTGCATTCCTCGAGCTCCTTCGCGAAGTCTGCCTTCCTCTGGCTATACTCCATGATCCCCTTCACATGGAGATTCCGAAAGCGGGTGGCCTCCGCAGTGACTTCAGAATGATCCTCTCTCAATCTGCGAAGTTCGCGTTCCATCTTCTTTGACCTTTTTGTCAAGTGAAGGACTTCCTTCTTCAGCCCCTGGATCGTCGCCTTCAGCGGAATCCCCAGGGGTAGGGGAAGTGCTTCTGCAGGACACTGTCATCGGAAGGCAAAAGCGTCAAGACACGACTCATCACAGAAAGAAAAGCAGAGAGAAGAAAGGGAGGAGGGAGAAGCCGCCCACGATAAGAAACTCAACTTTATTGATTGGATGATTCTTGAAGACAAAAAGGAAAAGAAAAATTATGGTAAAATAAAAATACAAGGTCGGAGGTCTCAGACCTCAGGGGCAGGGGTTGGAGAACTCGACGTCCCTAAAAGGGGGGCTACGGCAGCGGTGGCAGCGGGTGAGGGACCGACCTCATCTTCGAACTCCTCACCCTGGAAGCTGAGGTCGAGCTCCAAAAATTTACTGGCCACCTTCTCCTGGCAGAGCTCGAACCCCTTGATGAACGCCTCCTGGCCGAATTGAACATTCAGGTCCCTCATCTCCGTGGAGGTCTTGAATTCCTCTACCGCAAGGACCCTGGCCTCCGAGATCAGGACTGAAATCTGCTCAGTCAAGTTGGCGACCTCGGCCTCCACCTTTCTCACCGTCTCCTCCAAGGTCTGCTTCTCCTCCTCTTGGGCTTGTTTTTCTCTTTCCAGGGCCTCTTGGAGGGCGACTACTTCGGCTGCCTTTTCTTTAAGGCGAGCGACCTCGGCCCGGTAACGCTCCTCCACCTGGATGGCATCCCTCCTCGCCCGGTTCATCACCTCGATATTGGTGAGGAGCTGGTGCCCAATCTGCAAGGGAGACAAGGGGATCAGAATAGGGGCTGAATAATCGGTTAAAAGAAGATTTGTTTACCTTGAGGAAGGACCCTAGGGAGTCCCAGACCCGCTGCTCAGGATCGGTGCGGTCGATCCTCTTGACGACTTCAGACAGGATGCAGCCATCGATCAACCGCCTGATCAAGTCCCGATCGTTAAAGGGATTCTCCGGCTCCTCTTTGGAGCAGAGGGACTCGTCTGCGGTGGCTCGGCGGCTACTCACCCTGTGGGCCACCGACTTCCTTCTCTTCCCCCTCCCGACTACGGGCGCCTCCATGGGGTGGACCCTCGAAACAGGAGCCTCAGTCGGTGGACACCTCGAAGAAGCCCGGGGGGCCGTAGGTTCGGCGTCTGAAGGAATGTCGATTGCTGGAGCCGCCTGGACGGGCGCGGCCAAGCTCGACTCCTCCGCCCTGGCCCTCTTTGCCGATCTGGAGGTCGCGGCACCCTTTCTTTTGTGGGCCTTGAGGCCCTGGCAAGCATCCGTGCTGCTTCGACATCCATTCCTTAAAAAAAAAAAGAAAAAAAAAAGAAGAAAAAGAGAAAGAGGAGAGAGATCAAAAATCAGTAATAGAATGAAAAAGGAGTGGCACAAAAAAAAAAAAGAAGAGAGAAGGAAAGAGAGAAAGAAAAGAGAAAGAAGAAGGACAGGAGACAAAGAAGAGAAAGGGAAAGATGAAGTACTCACAGGATCCTGGGGGCTCAGGCCAATGTTGAACAAAAATTGCTCCCTCAGAAGGTTGGGAAGGGAAGGGGCGGAATAGGCGAGAAGCTTTCGGGCAGCCTAGAGGTCATCCTCCCCCAGGCTGTGGGCCCGACGGACAGAATCCCTCAGAGAGTCCCAAGGGGGCAGGCCCAGCCTCAGGGTCGGGCAGTGGATGAAGAGATATTTCTCCTTTCAGTTGTGGATTGAAGAGGGGGCACCTTTCAGCAACCCCTTTTTGCCGAACTGAGGAGAGAAATACCACCAGTCCTTCGCCGAAGGATGACGCTTGAAGGTATAGAAGTGCCTAAACAGAGAGAGGAACGGTTGGACCTTGACTACATAGCAAAGGGAGAGAAACCCTATCAAAAACCTAAAAGAATTCGGAGCAACAGAAGCCAAAGAGATGTCTAAGAAGCAGAAGAGGGCGACAATAAAGGATGGAAGCGAAAGCCGGAGTAGGCATGGAATGCCTCCTGATACAGGCAAAAACGATCGGGTGGGGGAGTGCTAGCCCGGTCGGAGGGGCCAGGTAGCTCCAGGTCATACTCCGGAGGAACTCCATACTGAACCCTTATCAGAAGGAGTTCATCCAGAGTCAGGGAGCATGGAATGGCGCCCGGTGCAAAAATCGGGCGAAGCCCAGCCCCAGATGCGGGTGCATCTACAGAGCGAGGGACCTGGGGGTTAAGGCGGAAGAACTCCCAGAACCGCTAGGAGCGAAAGAGCCAAAAGACATTTCGAATAACTTCGAATGAAGACTCTAAAGATCCCGAAGAAGACAGACATGACAGGGGACGAGAGGCCAGAGGAGACTAACTCAAAGGAATACAATAAAAAAAAAATGGCAAAGATAAGGCCCCTAAGTGGCGGGAAGAAAGATGAAGGTCCTGGGACTAACCTAGATCGCTCAGAGGGATGCAGAGGGGCGAGGACAGGGACGACTCGAAGGGCACCTATGGCCCGAGAAGGCGCCAACAGAATTAGGGCTCTCGAAGGAAGGGCAGACACTGGTAGAACTCTGGGGCGGAATAGGACCCCTAAAGGTGGAAGGACGGGTTTAAATAGACCCTCGGATCCGGTGCCATAATGATCGTGAATCCCCTCAGGCCGGCCCGCGCTCGACACGTGTCCCACTCACCGCGGCAGGCGGCTAAAAGCGGCTGACGGTTGGCAGGGCCATTATTGCACCATACCTGGGCCAGTGTAGCAGTGGGAATTTCGAAGGGTCCCTTCGTATTGCCCCGATTTGAAAAGACTCCAATACACGCACATTTAATACCAAAATATCTGGGGGCGGTCGTGCGCAGGATTCGAGGGGACAACTTCGGCTATGCCAATCTCTCTTTACTTTCTTCTTTCGAAATTCAAACTCGAAAGTAGGGAGACTCGTGTTGGGTATAAGATAGCCACAGCCGAAGTTCTCAGTGGGATTGACCCTTGCAGGCTCCATCCCCGACTTCAACCACAGGAAGACTCCGTCACCAACTTCAACCGCTCGGACTCCTACGGGAGCCGGGCTCCATCACCAACTTCGACCGTAAGGAAGCTCCGTCCGGACTCCTACGGGAGCCGGGCTCCGTCGCCAACTTCAACTGCTGGTAAGCTCCATCCGGACTCCTACGGGAGCCGGACTCCGCACCTGACTTTAATTGCAGGAGGACTTCGTCCGGACTCCTACGGGAGCCGGGCTCCGTCACCAACTTCAACTGCTGGCAAGCTCCGCCCGGACTCCTACGGGAGCCAGGCTCCATCATCAACTTCAACCACTGGCAAGCTCCGCCCGGACTCCTACGGGAGCCGGGCTCCGTCACCAACTTCAATTGCTGGTAAGCTCCATCCGAACTCCTACGGGAGCCGGACTTCGCACCTGACTTTAATTACAGGAAGACTCCGTCCGGACACCGACGGGAGCCGAGCTCCATCCACGACATCAACCGCAAGGAGGACTCCGCCTGGATTCCTACGGGAGCCGGGCTCTGTCCACGACTTCCACCGCAAGGAGGACTCCAATGGGAGCCGGGCTCCATCGCCAACTTCAACTGCTGGTAAGCTCCGTTCGGACTCCTATAGGAGTCAGACTCCGCACCTGACTTTAATTGTAGGAGGATTCCGCCCGGACTCCTACGGGAGCCGGGCTCCGTCACCAACTTCAACCACTGGCAAGCTCCGCCCGAACTCCTACGGGAGCCGGGCTCCGTCACCAACTTCAACCGCTGGCAAGCTCCGCCCGGACTCCTACGGGAGCCGGGCTCCGTCACCAACTTCAACTGCTGGTAAGCTCCGTCCGGACTCCTACGGGAGCCGGACTTCGTACCTGACTTTAATTGCAGGAGGACTCCGCCCGGACTCCTACGGGAGCCGAGCTTCGTCCACGACTTCCACCGCAAGGAGGACTCCGCCCGGACTCCTACGGGAGCCAGGCTCCGTCGCCAACTTCAACTGCTGGTAAGCTCCGTCCGGACTCCTATGGGAGTCGGACTCCGCACCTGACTTTAATTACAGGAGGACTCCGCCTGGACTCCTACGGGAGCCGGGCTCCGTCACCAACTTCAACTGCTGGCAAGCTCCACCCGGACTCCTACGGGAGCCGGGCTCCGTCACCAACTTCAACCACTGGCAAGCTCCGCCCGGACTCCTACGGGAGCCGGGCTCCGTCACCAACTTCAACCGCTGGCAAGCTCCGCCTGGACTCCTACGGGAGCCGGGCTCCGTCACCAACTTCAGCTACTGGTAAGCTCCGTCCGGACTCCTACGGGAGCCGAACTTCGCACCTGACTTTAATTGCAGGAGGACTCCGCCCGGACTCCTACGGGAGCCGAGCTCCATCCACGACATCAACCGCAAGGAGGACTCCGCCTGGATTCCTACGGGAGCCGGGCTCCATCCACGACTTCCACCACAAGGAAGACTCCGCCCGGACTCCTACGGGAGCCGGGCTCCGTCGCCAACTTAACTGCTGGTAAGCTCCGTCCGGACTCCTACGGGAGTCGGACTCCGCACCTGACTTTAATTGCAGGAGGATTCCGCCCGGACTCCTACGGGAGCTGGGCCCCGTCACCACTTCAACCGCTGGCAAAGCTCCGCCCGGACTCCTACGAGAGCCGGACTCCGTCACCAACTTCAACCACTGGCAAGCTCCACCCGGACTCCCTACGGGAGCCGAGCTCCATCCACGACATCAACCACAAGAGGACTCCGCCCGGATTTCTACGAGAGCCGGGCTCCGTCCATGACTTCCACCGCAAGGAGGACTCCGCCCAGACTCCTACGAGAGCCGGGCTCCATCGCCAACTTAACTGCTGGTAAGCTCCGTCCGGACTCCTACAAGAGCCGGACTCCGCACCTGACTTTAATGCAGGAGGATTCCGCCCGGACTCCTACGGGAGCCGGGCTCCGTCA